>NC_088415.1:5887885-5897885 GCF_034236695.1 Oncorhynchus nerka | reverse complement strand
ACCACTGATACTACTAATAGTACTACTCCTACCACTGATACTACTAATAGTACTACTCCTACTACTGATACTACTAATAGTACTACTCCTACTACTGATACTACTAATAGTACTACTCCTACTACTGATACTACTAATAGTACTACTCCTACTACTGATACTACTAATAGTACTACTCCTACCACTGATACTACTAATAGTACTACTCCTACCACTGATACTACTAATAGTACTACTCCTACTACTGATACTACTAATAGTACTACTCCTACTACTGATACTACTAATAGTACTACTCCTACTACTGATACTACTAATAGTACTACTCCTACTACTGATACTACTAATAGTACTACTCCTACTACTGATACTACTAATAGTACTACTCCTACTACTGATAATACTACTCCTACTACTGATAATACTACTCCTACTACTGATAATACTACTCCTACTACTGATAATACTACTCCTACTACTGATAATACTAATAGTACTACTCCTACCACTGATACTACTAATAGTACTACTCCTACCACTGATACTACTAATAGTACTACTCCTACCACTGATACTACTAATAGTACTACTCCTACTACTGATACTACTAATAGTACTACTCCTACTACTGATACTACTAATAGTACTACTCCTACTACTGATACTACTAATAGTACTACTCCTACTACTGATACTACTAATAGTACTACTCCTACCACTGATACTACTAATAGTACTACTCCTACCACTGATACTACTAATAGTACTACTCCTACTACTGATACTACTAATAGTACTACTCCTACCACTGATACTACTAATAGTACTACTCCTACCACTGATACTACTAATAGTACTACTCCTACCACTGATACTACTAATAGTACTACTCCTACTACTCCTACTACTGATACTACTAATAGTACTACTCCTACTACTGATAGTACTACTCCTACTACTGATAGTACTACTCCTACTACTGATACTACTAATAGTACTACTCCTACTACTGATACTACTAATAGTACTACTCCTACCACTGATAGTACTACTACTGTTGCTACTGATAATACTACTACTGCTAATACTGATACTACTACCAATACTACTACTGTTAATACTACTACTGTTGCTACTTCTACTACTGATAATACTACTACTGTTGCTACTACTGATAATACTACTACTGATGATACTACTACTGATGATACTACTACTACTACTGTTGATGCTACTCCTACTACTGATACTACTACTGTTGCTACTTCTACCACTGATACTACAACTACTACCACTACCACCACTGATAATACTACTGTTGCTACTCCTACTACTACTGTTGCTACTCCTACTACTACTGTTGCTACTCCTACTACTACTGTTACTACTCCTACCTACCTACCACTCCTACTACTACTACTGTTGCTACTCCTACTACTACTGTTTTGTAAGTCCTACTACTACTACTGATTTGTAAGTCGCTCTGGATAAGAGCGTCTGCTAAATGACTTAAATGTAATGTAATGTACTCCTACTTCTGATAATACTACTACTGTTGCTACTCCTACTACTGTTACTACTCCTACCTACCACTCCTACTACTACTGTTGCTACTCCTACTTCTGATAATACTACTACTGTTGCTACTCCTACTACTACTGTTGCTACTCCTACTTCTGATAATACTACTACTGTTGCTACTCATACTTCTGATAATACTACTACTGTTGCTACTCCTACCACTGATAATACTACTACTGTTGCTACTCCTACTTCGAATAGTACTACTCCTACCACTGATAATACTACTACCACTACTGATAATACTACTACTACTGCAAATGCTGCTATTACTGCTACAACTACTACCACTACCACCACTGATAATACTACTACCCCCACTACTGATAATACTACTGATAATAATACCACTGATAATACTACTACCACTACTTATAATACTGCTACTGATAATACTACTACCACCACTACTGAAAATACTACTACTACTATCACCACTACTGAAAATACTACTACCACCACTACTACTGATACTCATACTACTACTACTACCACCACTACTGATACTACCACTACTACTACCACCACTGATACTCATACTACTACTACTACTCATACTACTACTACTACTACTACTACTGATACTCATACTACTACTACTGATACTCATACTACTACTACTACTACTACTACTACCACCACTACTACTGATACTCATACTACTACTACTACCACCACTACTACTGATACTCATACTACTACTACCACTACTACCACCACCACTACTACTACTGATACTACTACTACCACCACCACTACTACTACTGATACTCATACTACTACTACTACTACTGATACTCATACTACTACTACTGATACTCATACTACTACTACTACTACCATACTACTACTACTACTACTACTGATACTCATACTACTACTACTACTACTACTGATACTCATACTACTACTACTACTACTACTGATACTGATACTCATACTACTACTACTGATACTCATACTACTACTACTACCACCACTACTACTGATACTCATACTACTACTACTACCACCACTACTACTGATACTCGTACTACTACTACCACTACTACTACCACCACTACTACTGATACTCATACTACTACTACTACCACCACTACTACTGATACTCATACTACTACTACTACCACCACCACTACTGATACTACTACCACCACTACTACTGATACTCATACTACTACTACTACCATCACTACTGATAATACTACTACCACCACTACTACTGATACTCATACTACTACTACTACCATCACTACTGATAATACTACTACCACCATTACTGATAATAGTACTACTACCACCCCTACTGATAATCCTACTGATAATACTACTACTACCACCCCTACTGATAATCCTACTGATAATCCTACTACTACCACCCCTACTGATAATCCTACTACTACCACCCCTACTGATAATCCTACTACCCCTACTGATAATCCTACTACTACCACCCCTACTGATAATCCTACTACCACCCCTACTGATAATCCTACTACCACCCCTACTGATAATACTACTACCACCCCTACTGATAATACTACTACCACCCCTACTGATAATACTACTACCACCCCTACTGATAATACTACTACCACCCCTACTGATAATACTACTACCACCCCTACTGATAATACTACTACCACCCCCTACTGATAATACTACTACTACTACTACTACTAATACTACTAATAATTCTACTGATAATAATTCTACTACTACTGTGAATACTTGGCTACTACTACTCACCACAACCCAGTTCTCAGAGTGGACAAAGTGGACGGGCCCCCTGGCCTTCCTCTACTACTACTACTACTCACCACAACCCAGTTCTCAGAGTGGACAAAGTGGACGGGCCCCCTGGCCTTCCTCTACTACTACTACTACTCACCACAACCCAGTTCTCAGAGTGGACAAAGTGGACGGGCCCCCTGGCCTTCCTCTACTACTACTACTGATAATAATACTACTACTACTACTACTACTACTCACCACCACCCAGTTCTCAGAGTGGACGGGCCCCCTGGCCTTCCTCTACTACTACTACTACTACTACTCACCACAACCCAGTTCTCAGAGTGGACAAAGTGGACGGGCCCCCTGGCCTTCCTCTACTACTACTACTACTACTACTACTACTCACCACCACCCAGTTCTCAGAGTGGACGGGCCCCCTGGCCTTCCTCTACTACTATTACTGATAATACTACTGCTACTACTACTACTGATAATAATACTACTACTACTACTACTACTACTCACCACCACCCAGTTCTCAGAGTGGACGGGCCCCCTGGCCTTCCTCTACTACTACTACTACTACTACTCACCACAACCCAGTTCTCAGAGTGGACAAAGTGGACGGGCCCCCTGGCCTTCCTCTACTACTACTACTACTACTACTACTACTCACCACCACCCAGTTCTCAGAGTGGACAAAGTGGACGGGCCCCCTGGCCTTCCTCTGGACGGCTTCATGGATGATGCGTCCAGTCACACCGTCGACCAGGAACACGCCCACGAAGGCCCGCTCAGGGTGTGTGTCTGTACTCTCTGTCACCACTGCCAGCAGGTTAGGGTTCAGGTACTGTGGTGAGAAAAAAAAGAAGAGAGACTGTTATTCAGGTCTTCACACACACACAAAAAAAAAACACAATTGTTCTTATTTCCAACAAGTTTGTATGTGCATTTGTTTGCTCCTCAAAAAATGATTAACTTTTGGGTCAGAGTTTGCAGATATTACTCGCTGAACAGGACTAGTCTAAAATATGGATCTGGGAAACCGGCCCTTAATAGTTTGCGTGTAGAGCCTCTAGTTCACAGCCTTTCTTAAAGTATGGGTGGCAACCCACTTGCCACGTTAATAGTGGGTTGTTGACGTGTCAGAGTAAACGTAGAATTATTTAATGAATTACTGGAATTGATTTGGCCATGTGCATGTCCTCCCACCTAGAGCAGTGTTAACTCCTCCCACCCAGAGCAGTGTTAACTCCTCCCACCCAGAGCAGTGTTAACTCCTCCCACCCAGAGCAGTGTTAACTCCTCCCACCCAGAGCAGTGTTTACCTTGTAGAGAACGCTACGGTCTCCCATCACTCTGCCCTGAGAGTGGACCCTGTAGTTTACTAGTACCTAGAGCAGTGTTTACCTTGTAGAGAACGCTACGGTCTCCCATCACTCTGCCCTGAGAGTGGACATGCTCGTTGGGCCTCTTCCCTTTGACAGCTACTATCTTCTGAACCTCTGTAGGAAGGACCACCTCCCAGATCCGCTCTGTGGACAGGTCCTGGATGAACACACACACACTCAATGTCACATCCATGCACACACACACACACACACGAATGTTGCGTGCACACACACAGAGTTAAGTCACCTTGCGCAGTCTGAATCCAGACAGGTTTCCCTGATCTGAGCAGATCAGGTAGAAGAAGATGGAGGAGGCCATCTCCTGGAGCTGCTGCAGGACGTTCTTAGTGGAGGGGAAGGCTGTCACCTGGAGGGAGGGAGGGAGGGAGGGAGGGAGGGAACACATAAAAGGCAGAAAAATTAAAAGGACTAACAGGGACTTTACAAATTGAAGGCGCAAATCTTTCCCACAATGCAACAGATTATTTATTTTGGTCATCGACCAGCAACAGGACCTTAGAATCAGACAGTCCTACCTTGTATTGGTCATCGACCAGCAACAGGACCTTGGCGTAGTCCTGGTCTATAACAGGTAGTAGGAGTGACTGGAGGATGGGGCGGGGCAGGGCCGGCAGGGAGATGTGACTCTTCCTGCCAAATATGGGGTTGAACACATGCAGGGTGGCCAGGCCAGTGTCCTGGGGGGGGGGGGGGGGGGGGGGGGGGACAGACACGGCAGGGTAGCCTAGTGGTTAGAGCATTAGACTAGTAACCGAAAAGTTCCAAGTTCAAACCCCCGAGCTGACAAGGTACAAATCTGTCGTTCTGCCCCTGAACAGGCAGTTAACCCACTGTTCCTAGGCCGTCATTGAAAATAAGAATTTGTTCTTAACTGACTTGGCTAGTAAAATAAAGGTAAAATTTAAATTAAAAATAGCAGAAATGTTTAGAAAGAAATAGAGACATTTCCTCCAACGTTACATCCAGTCGGAGAAAGAGCTGCCCTACCTAGTTACAGTACGTCAACACTTAAGTAGTAATCCCTACTGAGATGCTTGATAACGACAGCCCCCCCCCCCCCCCACCCCCGATGTCTTTTTCAGGTTCAAGATCAAATTTAAAATCATTGGGGAATCTTAAAATTCACCAGAGCTCTCAAATAAAAAATAAATAACTAAATGGTGTAGTAAGGACTATTTTTGCAACACAGTCCATGGGTGTTGTTTTCTACCTTGTCCTTGATGAGCAGAGTGCATTGTGGGGGATGTGGGAAGTGAGCGGTAGTCCTCTGAACTATCAGTTTGAAGGCCGCGTTGGGCTGGACATTCTCCAGGTAGTGCTTCCACAGAATGCTGCCTGACTTGCTGTCGATGCCAAAGAGCTGGAACCAAACGGAGATCAAATATGATTATTTCATACCGTGTGCTATAAAGTATAACAATACTTGTTTTATGGCCAAGAACAAAACGCACTGTGAAAGACGAACATCCTTCCAAACAACATTCCAATCATTTATTAAATCGATTGTACAAAAAGCACATCACATTCAGAGCATTTGACAGAACTTGTGCTACAAATGAACACAACATCCTGCATATGAGCCTCACTAGGACTACAGTAAAGTGCTACCAATGTTGGTGATGAGGTCAACAGACCGTAGTGATAAGGTCAACAGACAGTAGTGATGAGGTCAACAGACAGTAGTGATGAGGTCAACAGACCGTAGTGATGAGGTCAACAGACCGTAGTGATGAGATCAACAGGTGATGAGGTCAAGACAGTAGTGATAAGGTCAACAAATTAGTGATGAGGTCAACAGGTGATGAGGTCAACAGATAGTAGTGATGAGGTCAACGGAAATGAGTGATGAGGTCAACAGACAGTAGTGATGAGGTCATCAGACAATAGTGGTGAGGTCATCAGACAATAGTTGTGAGGTCATCAGACAGTAGTGGTGAGGTCATCAGACAGTAGTGATGAGGTCAACAGGTGATGAGGTCAACAGATAGTAGTGATGAGGTCAACGGAAATTAGTGATGAGGTCATCAGACAATAGTGGTGAGGTCATCAGACAGTAGTGGTGAGGTCATCAGACAGTAGTGGTGAGGTCATCAGACAGTAGTGGTGAGGTCATCAGACAGTAGTGGTGAGGTCATCAGACAGTAGTGGTGAGGTCATCAGACAGTAGTGGTGAGGTCATCAGACAGAACCTCTCTCTACCAATGAGTAGATCTCTAGCAGCAGTTCACCTTTAGTTTCTCCTTCTTTTTACCTTTACATGTTTTTTAGCAGGTAGTTTCTCACCTTGCTGGAGGCAGTGACCATGAGGATCACCGTCTGCCATCTATAAACACACACACCCTCTCGTCTCACCTTCCCGAGGTCGTGACCCCCACTCCCGTCTCACCTTTCCCGTGACCCCCCCTCGTCTCACCTTCCCCCGAGGCCGTGACCCCCCCTCCCGTCTCACCTTCCCCCGAGGCCGTGACCCCCTCCCCTTCTCGTCTCACCTTCCGAGGCAGTGACCTCCCTCCCCTTCTCGTCTCACCTTCCCCCGAGGCCGTGACCCCCTCCCCCTCTCGTCTCACCTTCTCCCGAGGCCGTGACCCCCTCCCCTTCTCGTCTCACCTTCCGAGGCCGTGACCCCCTCCCCTCCCGTCTCACCTTCCCCGAGGCCGTGACCCCCTCCCCTCCCGTCTCACCTTCCCCGAGGCCGTGACCCCCTCCCCTTCCCGTCTCACCTTCCGAGGCCGTGACCCCCTCCCGTCTCACCTTCCGAGGCCGTGACCCCCTCCCCATCCCGTCTCACCTTCCCCGAGGCCGTGACCCCCTCCCCTTCCCGTCTCACCTTCCGAGGCCGTGACCCCCTCCCCTTCCCGTCTCACATTCCGAGGCCGTGACCCCCCTTCTCGTCTCACCTTCCCCGAGGCCGTGACCCCCTCCCCCTCTCGTCTCACCTTCCAAGGCCGTGACCCCCTCCCCTCCCGTCTCACCTTCCCCGAGGCCGTGACCCCCCCCTCCCCCTCTCGTCTCACCTTCCCGAGGCCGTGACCCCCCCTCCCCCTCCCGTCTCACCTTCCCCGAGGCCGTGACCATAACCATCATCTTCTGCAGGTTGAACTCATCCCTGGACAACGTTTCTATGGTGACCTCGTTCTTAACCTGGCTGCGGGGTTTACGGGCTTCGTAGAACAACTTCCACAGGTGGGCCAGCCACGCCTGGAGCAGAGTCACCTGGGATGACAGACGCTTCAGCACCATGGGGAACAACCCGTCTAAGAGGGAGGGAGAACCACGGATAGACGTTATTATCTACAGTTTCAGTCGTTAGATTATAAAAACAGTTATCGTTCGAGAGGGAAGTCGTCACGACGATAGAAGGCTGGACCGCAAGAAGTTTCCTCGGGTTTATCAGGACGACAGTGGATTCTTTCTACAGGGACACTAAATACACGAGGTCGACACTGAAGCCCACATACTGATCTACAAACAAACAACAAAGACTACAAGAACACAACAAAGACTACAAGAACACAACAAAGACTACAAGGACACAACAAAGACTACAAGGACACAACAAAGACTACAAGGACACAACAAAGACTACAAGGACACAACAAAGACTACAAGAACACAACCAAACAACAACATAACAAAGACTACAAGAACACAACAAAGACTACAAGGACACAACAAAGACTACAAGGACACAACAAAGACTACAAGCACACAACAAAGACTACAAGCACACAACAAAGACTACAAGCACACAACAAAGACTACAAGCACACAACAAAGACTACAAGCACACAACAAAGACTACAAGCACACAGCAAAGACTACAAGCACACAGCAAAGACTACAAGCACACAGCAAAGACTACAAGAACACAACCAAGACTACAACACAACAAAGACTACAAGAACACAACAAAGACTACAAGAACACAACAAAGACTACAAGGACACAACAAAGACTACAAGGACACAACAAAGACTACAAGGACACAACAAAGACTACAAGCACACAACCAAACAACACAACAAAGACTACAAGCACACAACAAAGACTACAAGGACACAACAAAGACTACAAGGACACAACAAAGACTACAAGGACACAACAAAGACTACAAGGACACAACAAAGACTACAAGGACACAGCAAAGACTACAAGCACACAACAAAGACTACAAGAACACAACAAAGACTACAAGAACACAACAAAGACTACAAGCACACAGCAAAGACTACAAGGACACAACCAAACAACAAAGACTACAAGAACACAACAAAGACTACAAGGACACAACAAAGACTACAAGGACACAACAAAGACTACAAGGACACAACAAAGACTACAAGGACACAACAAAGACTACAAGCACACAACCAAACAACACAACAAAGACTACAAGCACACAACAAAGACTACAAGGACACAACAAAGACTACAAGGACACAACAAAGACTACAAGGACACAACAAAGACTACAAGGACACAACAAAGACTACAAGGACACAGCAAAGACTACAAGCACACAGCAAAGACTACAAGAACACAACAAAGACTACAAGAACACAACAAAGACTACAAGAACACAACAAAGACTACAAGCACACAGCAAAGACTACAAGGACACAACCAAACAACAAAGCAGAAACTTTAATATCAGAGCCCTTCGCTACTGATCTTCAACATAAGCAAACAGAAAGGACAGAAAGCTCAGAGCTTTACCTTGAATGGCTGGATCCAAGCGCAGCAATGAGAAAACCAAAGAGACAGAGCAAGACTTAAGCCAAATTGGGGATAGCAATACATAAGAGGACAATTAACTTAGACAGGGTCAAATACCATTATACGTTCAGGCAATCACAAATACTTATACAAAGCCAAAAAGAGACAAAAACACATTAAAAAAATAAAATTACATGGAATTATTATTATTTTTTAACAAAAAAGACATGTTAAAAACTTCAATACAAAATATTTTAAAAAGGGACTGACGAAGCATAATAATATTAGAGAAACACTTTTTATGTGTCATCCTTAATAATGATATTTTATGCACGTTGTCTCTTTTCTACGTTGTGCATTTTAAAATGATAACGTGAATAACGTAGGCTAGGCTCTGATCTCTGACGTTCCTTACCAGCTTTCTTGCCAAACTCCCCCTCCAGCTCCGCCTGGGTGCCAGTGAGAGGCAGGTCCACCATCTCCATGGTAACAACATCAGCTAGGGCCTCCTCTCTGGTCCATACCACACGTCCTGGAATCACAGGGGTTGGTTA
>NC_088415.1:5857885-5885385 GCF_034236695.1 Oncorhynchus nerka | reverse complement strand
TGTGTGTGTGTGTGTTCCAGTGTGTCTGTGTGTGTGTGTGTTCCAGTGTGTCTGTGTGTGTGTGTTCCAGTGTGTCTGTGTGTGTGTGTGTTCCAGTGTGTCTGTGTGTGTGTGTGTTCCAGTGTGTCTGTGTGTGTGTGTGTTCCAGTGTGTCTGTGTGTGTGTGTGTTCCAGTGTGTCTGTGTGTGTGTGTGTTCCAGTGTGTCTGTGTGTGTGTGTGTTCCAGTGTGTCTGTGTGTGTGTGTGTTCCAGTGTGTCTGTGTGTGTGTGTGTGTGTTCCAGTGTGTCTGTGTGTTCCAGTGTGTCTGTGTGTTCCAGTGTGTCTGTGTGTGTGTGTTCCAGTGTGTCTGTGTGTTCCAGTGTGTCTGTGTGTGTGTGTTCCAGTGTGTCTGTGTGTGTGTTCCAGTGTGTCTGTGTGTGTGTTCCAGTGTGTCTGTGTGTGTGTGTTCCAGTGTGTCTGTGTGTGTGTGTTCCAGTGTGTCTGTGTGTGTGTGTTCCAGTGTGTCTGTGTGTGTGTGTTCCAGTGTGTCTGTGTGTGTGTGTTCCAGTGTGTCTGTGTGTGTGTGTTCCAGTGTGTGTGTGTGTGTGTGTTCCAGTGTGTCTGTGTGTGTGTGTTCCAGTGTGTCTGTGTGTGTGTGTTCCAGTGTGTCTGTGTGTGTGTGTTCCAGTGTGTCTGTGTGTGTGTGTGTTCCAGTGTGTCTGTGTGTGTGTGTGTTCCAGTGTGTCTGTGTGTGTGTGTTCCAGTGTGTCTGTGTGTGTGTGTTCCAGTGTGTCTGTGTGTGTGTGTGTTCCAGTGTGTCTGTGTGTGTGTGTGTTCCAGTGTGTCTGTGTGTGTGTGTGTTCCAGTGTGTCTGTGTGTGTGTGTGTTCCAGTGTGTCTGTGTTCCAGTGTGTCTGTGTGTGTGTGTGTTCCAGTGTGTCTGTGTGTGTGTGTGTTCCAGTGTGTCTGTGTGTGTGTGTGTTCCAGTGTGTCTGTGTGTGTGTGTGTTCCAGTGTGTCTGTGTGTTCCAGTGTGTCTGTGTGTGTGTGTTCCAGTGTGTCTGTGTGTTCCAGTGTGTCTGTGTGTGTGTGTTCCAGTGTGTCTGTGTGTGTGTGTTCCAGTGTGTCTGTGTGTGTGTGTTCCAGTGTGTCTGTGTGTGTGTGTTCCAGTGTGTCTGTGTGTGTGTGTTCCAGTGTGTCTGTGTGTGTGTGTTCCAGTGTGTCTGTGTGTGTGTGTGTTCCAGTGTGTCTGTGTGTGTGTGTGTTCCAGTGTGTCTGTGTGTGTGTGTGTTCCAGTGTGTCTGTGTGTGTGTGTGTTCCAGTGTGTCTGTGTGTGTGTGTGTTCCAGTGTGTCTGTGTGTGTGTGTGTTCCAGTGTGTCTGTGTGTGTGTGTGTTCCAGTGTGTCTGTGTGTTCCAGTGTGTCTGTGTGTTCCAGTGTGTCTGTGTGTGTGTGTTCCAGTGTGTCTGTGTGTTCCAGTGTGTCTGTGTGTGTGTGTTCCAGTGTGTCTGTGTGTGTGTGTTCCAGTGTGTCTGTGTGTGTGTTCCAGTGTGTCTGTGTGTGTGTGTTCCAGTGTGTCTGTGTGTGTGTGTGTTCCAGTGTGTCTGTGTGTGTGTGTGTTCCAGTGTGTCTGTGTGTGTGTGTGTTCCAGTGTGTCTGTGTGTGTGTGTGTTCCAGTGTGTCTGTGTGTGTGTGTGTTCCAGTGTGTCTGTGTGTGTGTGTGTTCCAGTGTGTCTGTGTGTGTGTGTGTTCCAGTGTGTCTGTGTGTGTGTGTGTTCCAGTGTGTCTGTGTGTGTGTGTGTTCCAGTGTGTCTGTGTGTGTGTGTGTTCCAGTGTGTCTGTGTGTGTGTGTTCCAGTGTGTCTGTGTGTGTGTGTGTTCCAGTGTGTGTGTGTGTTCCAGTGTGTGTGTGTGTTCCAGTGTGTCTGTGTGTGTGTGTTCCAGTGTGTCTGTGTGTGTGTGTTCCAGTGTGTCTGTGTGTGTGTGTTCCAGTGTGTGTGTGTGTGTGTGTTCCAGTGTGTCTGTGTGTGTGTGTTCCAGTGTGTCTGTGTGTGTGTGTTCCAGTGTGTCTGTGTGTGTGTGTGTTCCAGTGTGTCTGTGTGTGTGTGTGTTCCAGTGTGTCTGTGTGTGTGTGTGTTCCAGTGTGTCTGTGTGTGTGTGTGTTCCAGTGTGTCTGTGTGTGTGTGTGTTCCAGTGTGTCTGTGTGTGTGTGTGTTCCAGTGTGTCTGTGTGTGTGTGTGTTCCAGTGTGTCTGTGTGTGTGTGTGTTCCAGTGTGTCTGTGTGTGTGTGTGTTCCAGTGTGTCTGTGTGTGTGTGTGTTCCAGTGTGTCTGTGTGTGTGTGTGTTCCAGTGTGTCTGTGTGTGTGTGTGTTCCAGTGTGTCTGTGTGTGTGTGTGTTCCAGTGTGTCTGTGTGTGTGTGTGTTCCAGTGTGTCTGTGTGTGTGTGTGTTCCAGTGTGTCTGTGTGTGTGTGTGTTCCAGTGTGTCTGTGTGTGTGTGTGTTCCAGTGTGTCTGTGTGTGTGTGTGTTCCAGTGTGTCTGTGTGTGTGTGTGTTCCAGTGTGTCTGTGTGTGTGTGTGTTCCAGTGTGTCTGTGTGTGTGTGTGTTCAGTGTGTCTGTGTGTCTGTGTGTTCCAGTGTGTCTGTGTGTTCCAGTGTGTCTGTGTGTTCCAGTGTGTCTGTGTGTGTGTGTTCCAGTGTGTCTGTGTGTTCCAGTGTGTCTGTGTGTGTGTGTTCCAGTGTGTCTGTGTGTGTGTGTTCCAGTGTGTCTGTGTGTGTGTTCCAGTGTGTCTGTGTGTGTGTGTTCCAGTGTGTCTGTGTGTGTGTGTTCCAGTGTGTCTGTGTGTGTGTGTTCCAGTGTGTCTGTGTGTGTGTGTTCCAGTGTGTCTGTGTGTGTGTGTTCCAGTGTGTGTGTGTGTGTGTGTTCCAGTGTGTGTGTGTGTGTGTGTTCCAGTGTGTGTGTGTGTGTGTGTTCCAGTGTGTGTGTGTGTGTGTGTTCCAGTGTGTGTGTGTGTGTGTGTTCCAGTGTGTGTGTGTGTGTGTGTTCCAGTGTGTCTGTGTGTGTGTGTGTTCCAGTGTGTCTGTGTGTGTGTGTGTTCCAGTGTGTCTGTGTGTGTGTGTGTTCCAGTGTGTCTGTGTGTGTGTGTGTTCCAGTGTGTCTGTGTGTGTGTGTGTTCCAGTGTGTCTGTGTGTGTGTGTGTTCCAGTGTGTCTGTGTGTGTGTGTGTTCCAGTGTGTCTGTGTGTGTGTGTGTTCCAGTGTGTCTGTGTGTGTGTGTGTTCCAGTGTGTCTGTGTGTGTGTGTGTTCCAGTGTGTCTGTGTGTGTGTGTGTTCCAGTGTGTCTGTGTGTGTGTGTGTTCCAGTGTGTCTGTGTGTGTGTGTGTTCCAGTGTGTCTGTGTGTGTGTGTGTTCCAGTGTGTCTGTGTGTGTGTGTGTTCCAGTGTGTCTGTGTGTGTGTGTGTGTTCCAGTGTGTCTGTGTGTGTGTGTGTTCCAGTGTGTCTGTGTGTGTGTGTTCCAGTGTGTCTGTGTGTGTGTGTGTTCCAGTGTGTCTGTGTGTGTGTGTGTTCCAGTGTGTCTGTGTGTTCCAGTGTGTCTGTGTGTGTGTGTTCCAGTGTGTCTGTGTGTGTGTGTTCCAGTGTGTGTGTGTTCCAGTGTGTGTGTGTGTGTGTGTTCCAGTGTGTGTGTGTGTGTGTGTTCCAGTGTGTGTGTGTGTGTGTGTTCCAGTGTGTCTGTGTGTGTGTGTGTTCCAGTGTGTCTGTGTGTGTGTGTGTTCCAGTGTGTCTGTGTGTGTGTGTTCCAGTGTGTCTGTGTGTCTGTGTGTTCCAGTGTGTCTGTGTGTGTGTGTGTTCCAGTGTGTCTGTGTGTGTGTGTGTTCCAGTGTGTCTGTGTGTGTGTGTGTTCCAGTGTGTCTGTGTGTGTGTGTGTTCCAGTGTGTGTGTGTGTGTGTGTGTTCCAGTGTGTCTGTGTGTGTGTGTGTTCCAGTGTGTCTGTGTGTGTGTGTGTTCCAGTGTGTCTGTGTGTGTGTGTGTTCCAGTGTGTCTGTGTGTGTGTGTGTTCCAGTGTGTCTGTGTGTGTGTGTGTTCCAGTGTGTCTGTGTGTGTGTGTGTTCCAGTGTGTCTGTGTGTGTGTGTGTTCCAGTGTGTCTGTGTGTGTGTGTTCCAGTGTGTCTGTGTGTGTGTGTTCCAGTGTGTCTGTGTGTGTGTGTTCCAGTGTGTCTGTGTGTGTGTGTTCCAGTGTGTCTGTGTGTGTGTGTGTTCCAGTGTGTCTGTGTGTGTGTGTTCCAGTGTGTCTGTGTGTGTGTGTTCCAGTGTGTCTGTGTGTGTGTGTTCAGTTTTTTTTTTGTGTGAATCCAAAATAAGCTTAGGTGGTGGGCGTGGCAATGAGAACCGTCGCCCGTCGTCACGGCGACATTGTAGAGGATATTTTACATCTCGGTGAGGTTGAGATTATTTGTAAAAAAAAAAAAAAATGAAGCTAATTTCCTGCAACACATTTCTCGATGGACAATGCTGTGTTCTTTCGCACAAACATAATAACAAAATGAATACTAATAAATGCTTTGTTTTTTGAATTTTCAATTCTCCCCAACCGTCTAACTTAAGTTAGTTTTTTTTTTAAACATTCGAATGAGAACAATCTAGACCATTATCTTTTTCTACATATTTTATATCTGATTTTTCGCTTAAGTTTACACACCGAGAGCGCTTTTCTATCCCAATTATTATTATTATTATTATTATTAATTTATTTTTTTACCCCAAAAAATACAAAGATTACAATGGCAGACAAATCCCTAATGTGTGTGTGCACGTTTCTGGTTTTACAAGGATACTAAAACAAGGAAAATTAAGACAAGTGGGGATATTTCTCAGTCCCCACAAGGAAGAAAAAGCTATTTTAGGCTGAGGGGGTGAGTTTACAATCAGGGTTAGGAGTTGGGTTCAGAGTTAAGGTTAGGGAAAATAGGATTTTGAATGGGAATCGATGGTTTGGTCCTCACAAGGATAGTAAAACCAACACGTGTGTGTGTGTGTGTGTGTGTAAACATACCTGGCTGCTGTATGAAGGTGAGAGCATGGTCCTGTGTCTGCACTAGGACCCTGTAGCCCACAGAGTCGTCCTTCTTCAGGAAGGCATGAACGTACAGCTGGGGAGGGGAGACATCACAGGGTGAGACACCACACACTACAGGGTGAGACACTACAGGGTGAGACACTACAGGGAGAGACACTACAGGGAGAGACACTACAGGGAGAGACACTACAGGGAGAGACACTACAGGGAGAGACACTACAGGGAGAGACATCACACACTACAGGGAGAGACACTACAGGGAGAGACATCACACACTACAGGGTGAGACACTACAGGGTGAGACACTACAGGGTGAGACACTACAGGGAGAGACACTACAGGGAGAGACACTACAGGGAGAGACACTACAGGGAGAGACACTACAGGGAGAGACACTACAGGGTGAGACACTACAGGGTGAGACACTACAGGGTGAGACACTACAGGGTGAGACACTACAGGGTGAGACACTACAGGGAGAGACATCACACACTACAGGGTGAGACACTACAGGGAGAGACACTACAGGGAGAGACACTACAGGGAGAGACACTACAGGGAGAGACACTACAGGGAGAGACACTACAGGGAGAGACACTACAGGGAGAGACACTACAGGGAGAGACACTACAGGGAGAGACACTACAGGGTGAGACACTACAGGGTGAGACACTACAGGGTGAGACACTACAGGGAGAGACATCACACACTACAGGGTGAGACACTACAGGGTGAGACATCACACACTACAGGGTGAGACACTACAGGGAGAGACACTACAGGGAGAGACACTACAGGGAGAGACACTACAGGGAGAGACACTACAGGGAGAGACACTACAGGGAGAGACATCACACACTACAGGGTGAGACACTACAGGGTGAGACACTACAGGGTGAGACACTACAGGGTGAGACACTACAGGGTGAGACACTACAGGGAGAGACACTACAGGGAGAGACATCACACACTACAGGGTGAGACATCACACACTACAGGGTGAGACACTACAGGGAGAGACACTACAGGGAGAGACATCACACACTACAGGGTGAGACACTACAGGGTGAGACACTACAGGGAGAGACACTACAGGGAGAGACACTACAGGGAGAGACACTACAGGGAGAGACATCACACACTACAGGGTGAGACACTACAGGGTGAGACACTACAGGGTGAGACATCACACACTACAGGGTGAGACACTACAGGGTGAGACACTACAGGGTGAGACACTACAGGGAGAGACACTACAGGGAGAGACACTACAGGGAGAGACACTACAGGGTGAGACACTACAGGGTGAGACATCACACACTACAGGGTGAGACACTACAGGGAGAGACACTACAGGGAGAGACATCACACACTACAGGGTGAGACACTACAGGGTGAGACACTACAGGGTGAGACATCACACACTACAGGGTGAGACACTACAGGGTGAGACACTACAGGGAGAGACACTACAGGGAGAGACACTACAGGGAGAGACACTACAGGGAGAGACACTACAGGGAGAGACACTACAGGGAGAGACATCACACACTACAGGGTGAGACACTACAGGGTGAGACACTACAGGGTGAGACATCACACACTACAGGGTGAGACACTACAGGGTGAGACACTACAGGGTGAGACACTACAGGGAGAGACACTACAGGGAGAGACACTACAGGGAGAGACACTACAGGGAGAGACACTACAGGGAGAGACATCACACACTACAGGGTGAGACACTACAGGGTGAGACATCACACACTACAGGGTGAGACACTACAGGGTGAGACATCACACACTACAGGGTGAGACACTACAGGGTGAGACACTACAGGGAGAGACACTACAGGGAGAGACACTACAGGGAGAGACACTACAGGGAGAGACACTACAGGGAGAGACACTACAGGGAGAGACATCACACACTACAGGGTGAGACACTACAGGGAGAGACATCACACACTACAGGGTGAGACACTACAGGGAGAGACACTACAGGGAGAGACACTACAGGGAGAGACACTACAGGGAGAGACACTACAGGGAGAGACACTACAGGGTGAGACACTACAGGGTGAGACACTACAGGGTGAGACACTACAGGGTGAGACACTACAGGGTGAGACACTACAGGGTGAGACACTACAGGGAGAGACACTACAGGGAGAGACACTACAGGGAGAGACACTACAGGGAGAGACACTACAGGGAGAGACACTACAGGGTGAGACACTACAGGGTGAGACACTACAGGGTGGGACATCACACACTACAGGGTGAGACACCACACACTACAGGGTGAGACACTACAGGGTGAGACACCACTGGGTGAGACACCACAGGGTGAGACACCACACACTACAGGGAGAGACACTACAGGGTGAGACACTACAGGGTGAGACACCACACACTACAGGGTGAGACACTACAGGGTGAGACATCACACACTACAGGGTGAGACATCACAGGGTGAGACACTACAGGGTGAGACACCACAGGGTGAGACACCACAGGGAGAGACACCACACACTACAGGGAGAGACACTACAGGGTGAGACATCACACACTACAGGGTGAGACATCACAGGGTGAGACACTACAGGGTGAGACACTACAGGGTGAGACACCACAGGGTGAGACACCACAGGGTGAGACACCACACACTACAGGGTGAGACATCACAGGGTGAGCCATCACAGGGTGAGACACTACAGGGTGAGACACCACAGGGTGAGACACTACAGGGTGAGACACCACAGGGAGAGACACTACAGGGAGAGACACTACAGGGTGAGACACTACAGGGAGAGACACTACAGGGTGAGACACTACAGGGTGAGACATCACACACTACAGGGTGAGACACTACAGGGAGAGACACTACAGGGTGAGACACTACAGGGTGAGACACCACAGGGAGAGACACCACAGGGAGAGACACCACAGGGAGAGACACTACAGGGAGAGACACTACAGGGAGAGACACTACAGGGAGAGACATCACACACTACAGGGTGAGACACTACAGGGAGAGACACTACAGGGTGAGACACTACAGGGTGAGACACTACAGGGTGAGACACTACAGGGTGAGACACTACAGGGAGAGACACTACAGGGTGAGACACTACAGGGTGAGACACTACAGGGTGAGACATCACACACTACAGGGTGAGACACTACAGGGTGAGACACTACAGGGTGAGACACTACAGGGTGAGACACCACAGGGTGAGACACCACAGGGTGAGACACCACAGGGTGAGACACTACAGGGTGAGACACTACAGGGTGAGACACTACAGGGTGAGACATCACACACTACAGGGTGAGACACTACAGGGAGAGACACTACAGGGAGAGACACTACAGGGTGAGACACTACAGGGTGAGACATCACACACTACAGGGTGAGACACTACAGGGAGAGACACTACAGGGAGAGACACTACAGGGTGAGACACTACAGGGTGAGACACCACAGGGAGAGACACTACAGGGAGAGACACCACAGGGTGAGACACCACAGGGAGAGACACCACAGGGAGAGACACCACAGGGAGAGACACTACAGGGAGAGACACTACAGGGAGAGACATCACACACTACAGGGTGAGACACTACAGGGTGAGACACTACAGGGTGAGACACTACAGGGAGAGACACTACAGGGAGAGACACTACAGGGAGAGACACTACAGGGTGAGACACTACAGGGTGAGACACTACAGGGAGAGACACTACAGGGAGAGACACTACAGGGTGAGACACTACAGGGTGAGACACTACAGGGTGAGACATCACACACTACAGGGTGAGACACTACAGGGTGAGACACTACAGGGTGAGACACCACAGGGTGAGACACCACAGGGTGAGACACCACAGGGTGAGACACCACAGGGTGAGACACCACAGGGTGAGACACCACAGGGTGAGACACTACAGGGTGAGACACTACAGGGTGAGACATCACACACTACAGGGTGAGACACTACAGGGTGAGACACTACAGGGTGAGACACTACAGGGAGAGACACTACAGGGAGAGACACTACAGGGTGAGACACTACAGGGTGAGACACTACAGGGTGAGACACTACAGGGTGAGACACTACAGGGTGAGACACTACAGGGAGAGACACTACAGGGAGAGACACTACAGGGTGAGACATCACACACTACAGGGTGAGACACTACAGGGTGAGACATCACACACTACAGGGTGAGACACTACAGGGTGAGACATCACACACTACAGGGTGAGACACTACAGGGTGAGACACTACAGGGTGAGACACTACAGGGAGAGACACTACAGGGTGAGACACTACAGGGAGAGACACTACAGGGAGAGACACTACAGGGAGAGACATCAGACACTACAGGGTGAGACACTACAGGGAGAGACACTACAGGGAGAGACACTACAGGGAGAGACACTACAGGGAGAGACACTACAGGGAGAGACACTACAGGGAGAGACACTACAGGGAGAGACACTACAGGGAGAGACATCACACACTACAGGGTGAGACACTACAGGGTGAGACACTACAGGGTGAGACACTACAGGGAGAGACACTACAGG
This sequence comes from Oncorhynchus nerka, assembly GCF_034236695.1. Taxonomy (NCBI): domain Eukaryota; kingdom Metazoa; phylum Chordata; class Actinopteri; order Salmoniformes; family Salmonidae; genus Oncorhynchus; species Oncorhynchus nerka. Next base: position 5,875,741 of record NC_088415.1, on the reverse strand, counting down.
GAGAGACACTACAGGGAGAGACACTACAGGGTGAGACACTACAGGGTGAGACACTACAGGGTGAGACACTACAGGGTGAGACACTACAGGGTGAGACACTACAGGGAGAGACACTACAGGGAGAGACACTACAGGGTGAGACACTACAGGGTGAGACATCACACACTACAGGGTGAGACACTACAGGGTGAGACATCACACACTACAGGGTGAGACACTACAGGGTGAGACACTACAGGGTGAGACACTACAGGGTGAGACATCAGACACTACAGGGTGAGACACTACAGGGTGAGACACTACAGGGTGAGACACTACAGGGTGAGACACTACAGGGTGAGACACTACAGGGTGAGACACTACAGGGAGAGACACTACAGGGTGAGACACTACAGGGTGAGACACTACAGGGAGAGACACTACAGGGAGAGACACTACAGGGAGAGACACTACAGGGTGAGACACTACAGGGTGAGACACTACAGGGTGAGACATCACACACTACAGGGTGAGACACTACAGGGTGAGACATCACACACTACAGGGTGAGACACTACAGGGAGAGACACTACAGGGAGAGACACTACAGGGAGAGACACTACAGGGTGAGACATCACACACTACAGGGTGAGACACTACAGGGTGAGACACTACAGGGTGAGACACTACAGGGTGAGACACTACAGGGTGAGACACCACAGGGTGAGACACCACAGGGTGAGACACTACAGGGTGAGACATCACACACTACAGGGTGAGACACTACAGGGTGAGACATCACCCGTAAAGCACTTCAACCGATCATATAAAAGGATTAATAAATGTGATTGCCGTCCTGCACCCCAACATTGGCAGATTCCAACCGGGTTTCCTTTAGATTTTTCTGGAAGCCAGGGGGTTGGATGTGTCAAAACCCCCATATTTACTACCTGCTTTCCCGACATACAGACAACACTCACCGCGTGTGGTTTCCCATCGTTAGGCTCCAGGGGAAAGAGGACGGTGGTATCCAACAGCCTGCGACCAGAGTCAACGCTGAACAGATTGATGGCGCAAGCCTGCAGTGGGAACGACAAGGGAGACAACCAACGGGGTTTACTCACCGCGGTATAATTCAATTCAATTAATTTGAAATTAAACTGCTAAAATTATACGGATCACACGCGTGACGTAACACTTAAGATGTTTAGGCGACACCGTGACGACTCACCGTTTCGTTTTTGGGAGTCATGACGGCAGCAACAGTCTTCTTCCCCGTGGTGGCAAATGAGACTAAAAACGCCTGTAAAAACAACAACAACAACAACAGAAACGTGTTTATTATCTCCACTTAGAAATCATTCAGCTTTATTGACCTTCCAACTAACAACATTTGAGGTCATATATTGTCCAGGTTGGTAAATGGAAAATAGTCACATAATACACAGTGTGCTACATAGCAGATGGACTATCCATAGAGACGTGTGGTACCGGGGAGAAATATATAGCAGTAGAGACGAGAAATATATAGCAGTAGAGACGTGTAGTACCGGGGAGAAATATATAGCAGTAGAGACGTGTAGTACCGGGGAGAAATATATAGCAGTAGAGACGTGTAGTACCGGGGAGAAATATATAGCAGTAGAGACGTGTGGTACCGGGGGAGAAATATATAGCAGTAGAGACGTGTGGTACCGGGGGAGAAATATATAGCAGTAGAGACGTGTGGTACCGGGGAGAAATATATAGCAGTAGAGACGTGTGGTACCGGGGGAGAAATATATAGCAGTAGAGACGTGTAGTACCGGGGAGAAATATATAGCAGTAGAGACGTGTGGTACCGGGGAGAAATATATAGCAGTAGAGACGTGTGGTACCGGGGAGAAATATATAGCAGTAGAGACGTGCGGTACCGGGGAGAAATATATAGCAGTAGAGACGTGTAGTACCGGGGGAGAAATATATAGCAGTAGAGACGAGAAATATATAGCAGTAGAGACGTGTGGTACCGGGGAGAAATATATAGCAGTAGAGACGTGTGGTACCGGGGAGAAATATATAGCAGTAGAGACGTGCGGTACCGGGGAGAAATATATAGCAGTAGAGACGTGTGGTACCGGGGAGAAATATATAGCAGTAGAGACGTGTAGTACCGGGGGAGAAATATATAGCAGTAGAGACGAGAAATATATAGCAGTAGAGACGTGTGGTACCGGGGGAGAAATATATAGCAGTAGAGACGTGCGGTACCGGGGGAGAAATATATAGCAGTAGAGACGTGCGGTACCGGGGGAGAAATATATAGCAGTAGAGACGTGCGGTACCGGGGAGAAATATATAGCAGTAGAGACGTGCGGTACCGGGGAGAAATATATAGCAGTAGAGACGTGCGGTACCGGGGAGAAATATATAGCAGTAGAGACGTGCGGTACCGGGGAGAAATATATAGCAGTAGAGACGTGCGGTACCGGGGAGAAATATATAGCAGTAGAGACGTGCGGTACCGGGGAGAAATATATAGCAGTGGAGACGTGCGGTACCGGGGAGAAATATATAGCAGTGGAGACGTGCGGTACCGGGGAGAAATATATAGCATTAATCAAACTCAGACATGGTTTACTGTATACAGGTAGACACTGTATACAGGTAGACATGGTTTACTGTATACAGGTAGACATGGTTTACTGTATACAGGTAGACACTGTATACAGGTAGACATGGTTTACTGTATACAGGTAGACATGGTTTACTGTATACAGGTAGACACTGTATACAGGTAGACATGGTTTACTGTATACAGGTAGACATGGTTTACTGTATACAGGTAGACATGGTTTACTGTATACAGGTAGACATGGTTTACTGTATACAGGTAGACATGGTTTACTGTATATAGGTAGACACTGTATATAGGTAGACACTGTATATAGGTAGACACTGTATATAGGTAGACACTGTATATAGGTAGACATGGTTTACTGTATATAGGTAGACACTGTATATAGGTAGACATGGTTTACTGTATACAGGTAGACATGGTTTACTGTATACAGGTAGACACTGTATACAGGTAGACACTGTATACAGGTAGACATGGTTTACTGTATACAGGTAGACATGGTTTACTGTATACAGGTAGACATGGTTTACTGTATACAGGTAGACATGGTTTACTGTATACAGGTAGACATGGTTTACTGTATACAGGTAGACATGGTTTACTGTATACAGGTAGACATGGTTTACTGTATACAGGTAGACATGGTTTACTGTATACAGGTAGACATGGTTTACTGTATACAGGTAGACATGGTTTACTGTATACAGGTAGACATGGTTTACTGTATACAGGTAGACATGGTTTACTGTATACAGGTAGATATGGTTTACTGTATACAGGTAGACATGGTTTACTGTATACAGGTAGACATGGTTTACTGTATACAGGTAGATATGGTTTACTGTATGGTATAACAAAAGTCAGTGACATTAATGATTGCCTGTCTGGGATTTATTACGTTTATTGAATTCAACTATATTGAATAAACAAAAATGAATGAATGAATGAATGAATGAATGAATGAATGAATGAATGAATGAATGTGTACCGGCTGGAAGTCTCTGAGTGGGGCGATGGTGTATCCATCAGCATTGAGCTGCAGCAGGACATGGTGGTCTGGTCCGAGCTGGAGAAAGAACTCTGAGAGGGGTGAGCGGGCCGGGTGGGGCTGGCTGGACACCAGGACGGGCTGGAAGCCTGGGGACACCTCCAGATCCAGAGACTAGAGGGGGGAGTAGGAAAGGAAGCAACAGAAAGACATTGGTCATTCGTTTCCACTCATCAAGCAATAGCATCAATGGGATAATCAATCCACAAGGTATTCACAAGATTTAAAAGGAAAAAAATCTACTCAAAAACAATGGAAATTTGCTAACACGTTAACATTAGCTAGCGTCTGCTCGCTAGCTGAACCAGTCTCAAAATCAACCCATATGAAGCTAAAAGGCAGGGATGCCAACAACACCAGTTCACACACTCCATGCTGAATACACATGCTAGCTAGTGCAGTGAAGTTCTCGCTAATTCCCAAATGAGTTTTCATTCTGTTCTGCTGTGATTGGTGCGCCGAGTTCTACAACTGACTCCTCTCTGTGATGTCATCACGTTGGCCAAATGTTCCAGAGTAGCGAGACACAGAGCCAGTCGTCAGAAATCAGCATGTATCTGACTGACAACAGTCCCACAACTTTGGTTCCGTACAACTTCATCAACAAGCTGGCAAACTAGCTAGCGCATGAGCGTTCAAACTAGCTAGCGCATGACCGTTCAAACTAGCTAGCGCATGAGCGTTCAAACTAGCTAGCGCATGAGCGTTCAAACTAGCTGGCGCATGACCGTTCAAACTAGCTGGCGCATGACCGTTCAAACTAGCTAGCGCATGACCGTTCAAACTAGCTAGCGCATGAGCGTTCAAACTAGCTAGCGCATGAGCGTTCAAACTAGCTAGCGCATGAGCGTTCAAACTAGCTGGCGCATGACCGTTCAAACTAGCTAGCGCATGACCGTTCAAACTAGCTAGCGCATGACCGTTCAAACTAGCTAGCGCATGACCGTTCAAACTAGCTAGCGCATGAGCGTTCAAACTAGCTAGCGCATGAGCGTTCAAACTAGCTAGCGCATGAGCGTTCAAACTAGCTGGCGCATGACCGTTCAAACTAGCTAGCGCATGACCGTTCAAACTAGCTAGCGCATGAGCGTTCAAACTAGCTAGCGCATGAGCGTTCAAACTAGCTGGCGCATGACCGTTCAAACTAGCTAGCGCATGACCGTTCAAACTAGCTAGCGCATGACCGTTCAAACTAGCTAGCGCATGACCGTTCAAACTAGCTTGCACTAGGGCTGCTAACTGGAGCATGGGTTGCCGTAGTAGCCAGTGAGTCATAGCTACCGAGAACAGAGTGATTTTCAGAACTGGGAATTCGTTTTAGGCAGATGAGCAAACAACATTGTTTAGTTTTTTAACAAATCGGTAGAGGGATGAATGTTGCTATTTGACGCGAGACGGTGTAGTCCACTGTTGATACATTCGGCAGCAGTCAAGTTCAAGACGTTGGACTTTCAAGATGCAAAGTGTCACTTGCCTCTTCATCAGGAAGTGTTTTGCATCATAGGAGTCATCATGAGGTGTCAACTGACACGTTGTATCTTGAAAGTCCAACATCTTGAAAACTTGACACGCTGGAGACACATTGGGATTTTGACATTTAAAGGAGGGCTGCTCAGATTTTTTTTTTAAGACCGATTTGTTTGTCAAACTCAACTTGCAGGCTAGAAAAGGGGCAGTTATTTGAAAATATACAGGTCCATTATCATGTATATATAATCATCGGATCATCTATCTATAGATCGATAGATAGATCTGAAATCCAATCCGATCCAATTTCACCTTTGATTCCTCTCCTCGTTATTGAATACCGAATGGTATTCAAAACTCATTACAAATTATTTTACTCTTATTCGATAAGATCAGTTGCAAACATATCTGTTGTCCATCAAGCACTGGCTCACTGAACGATATGGCGGTGGGAGACAGGTACAGTACCTGTAGTAGGATCTGGCTGAACTCTGGAGTCTCCTCAGCCTGTATCGGGAGGGTGTAGAGGGCGAGAGTAGCGGGATCCACACACATCAGCACCCCTTGACCAACCACCACACAGCTGGACTCAACACTGGACAGCCATGAGGCTTCGACTGATCTCTGAGGACAACGACAGACAGGAATCACTGGGTTAGAGACAGGACATGCGTGTACAGGCTTACGGTGGACCAACAGACACAGTGTAGATGCTGACGGAGGAGTAACCCTTTGGGCTGGTTTCCCAGACACAGATTCCATTTCCTCCTGGACTGAAAAAGCATGCTCAAAAGGAGATGTTTTATTTATTTATTTTTAAATCAAGGACTAGGCTTAATCTGGCTCTGGAAGAGAGGCCCTTTCCTGATACCTTCATGAATTTAAAAATGGTTGCCAATGAAGGTTTGATGACAGTGCTAGAGTAGTGACCTGCTTGATGATCTCTCCATCCTCTAGGCTGTAGGCTATGATAGTGAGGTGAGAGTTAGGAACCACCCCCAACACATAGACCTCCTCTTCTCCCCCAGAGTACACTGCCTGGTACTGGACTGCATCACTGTGGGATACAGAAAATACTTAGTAGATCAGTTTTACAACAGTCCTGAAATTAAATGCATATTACCTACGTGCTGTAGACTGGGTTCAAATACTATTTGAAATATTTTTAGATACTTTGAGTGTTTGATTGAGCCTTTATGAATTGCAAGATGGGCAGGGCTTGCACTTTTGGCTACATTTGATTGGCTCCATTGCGTCAGGTAAGCGTCACCAAGTGCAGCTAAATCATTTGAAATAAAAACAAATACCATTTGAACCCATGTCTGGTCCCAGACAGCACCAGTGTCCTACTGTACCTACCTGTCAGGCAGGTTCTCCACCCATTTCTGGTGTCCATTGGATAAGTAGTGGAGAGAGATGGCAGCTTTCTTTAGCACTGCCACAAGCTTTACGGTGTCCTGTATGGCCACAAAACACGCAGCCTGGAAGCTGAAATAGAGAGAGACATTATGAGCAGTTCGAAATCTCTAAAAATCAATTATGTCCATTTCTATTGAGAGTGTCTCTCAGATATAAAAATAGCAGAGAATGAGAAACAGGTAAATCTGCACACGAAGACACAACATTTGAGACACACACACACACACACCTGCCAGTATCCAGCACGGCCTCCCAGTTCAGCCCGCCAATGTTTGTGTCCCAGGAACGGAGCAAACGACCACCTCCAACCACCATCAGAGCATCTAGAGAAGACGTAAAGAACAGTCAAATATCCGCTGTGAAAGACGAAGGCAGGATCTTAAAATGAACATAGGCCTAGATAAAGCCAATGCTTTGACTCTGTACAACACGGTTATGTTGGCTAGGCCAAGAAACTAGGCAGGTTTACAACAAACTTTTAATAGGTTGTAGTCACCTTGCCCATGCAGCAGAAGTATGTCTATGGTTCCCTCTGGTCCAGTCTTGTCCACGTGTCTCCAAACTGTAAAGTCAGAATGAAAAATATTTAACTCTATGCAACTCAAAAAAAAAAAATCTAAAATCATTTTTGTCACAGATTTCAGAGTCAAAGAGAAAAGCTATAAACCCATTCGTATTGTAATGTGAATTACAAATACTCACGGAGATCTCCAGTCCTGGAGTTGAAAGAGGCAAAGATATTCTTGTCGGTGGCGACGAACAGCTTTTTAGACGACTGTGTATTGGACTCGAAGTGGGCAAAGAGCGTCTTCCCCACATACTGCTGTCTCCTGGAAACACAAAAAGGGGAAGATTTATTTTTAACAGTCAAGCCTTCTTGTTGAAATATAGCAAGCTATTTTTTAGTTAATCAATCACTAATGCACATAATCATTACTGTGGCATTTGGAGACAGTATCATATCTGCAAAGACACTGATCGCAAGTGGGACAAATCTGGGGGTAACGGGTCTCCTTCCCCCATTGATCCTTAACCCCATTAAAAGAAGCGATCTGAAAATACATTTACATTCGTGAATGACTAGCATATATGTTCAAACAAGAGACGGGTGCACACATGACAGGGCTAACTATTGAGTGAATCCAACCCCGGGGAGATCTACTGCCTTTTCGCCTGTGTCTAAAATCAACCACATCTGACGCTGTCAATGGTTAGCACATAGCATTAGCTTACGTTCACTAGCTGCATAGCACAATCAATAGACATTCTCAATTGTAAAATAGCTAACTAACATACCAATCAAATTTTCCAACTTGATCTTCGAAAACAGCTTCACTAATACAAAAAAAAGACAATAAGATTACAAATAAAGACGTTAGTTTAGCCATTTTAACAGATGACTTCTTAGTGAAGGTAACGACCAAAGATGGTGGATACATAAAGATGATTCACTCAGGCCGTTAACCATTGAAAACAAAATGGTCAGTTCCGATCTGCTTAAAGGGGGTGGTTCTCCCATGGACACAAATACAATAGCTGCTGGGTCTGGTCTGCTTATTTCATTGGCTGTAAATGTAACCAGAATAAAATAGGGAGTGGGGTGTCTCACTTCCTCTTCCGTCTCTGATAACCCATGTAATAATCTCTTCCGGGTTGATTTTCTTCTTCGTTTTATTTGGCGATGTGTAAACTAACATAATAAGGTGCAGTACCGCAATCTACCGTGCTGGATAGTGATGGTGAGAGGACTATTGGCACTGAAACCAACCACCACACTCACTCACTCACTCACTCACTCACTCACTCACTCACTCACTCACTCACTCACTCACTCACTCACTCACTGTCTGTCTGTCTGTCTGTCTGTCTGTCTGTCTGTCTGTCTGTCTGGAGAGTAAGTCAATGGTATTTTCATAATTTAATATAACTTATATTGTAGCCTATCTTTTATGGTATTCTGACCTGGGTTTAAAATACTTCATTTAAATATGTGCCCGGGTTGAACTTGCCTGGCTTAATAAGCCAATAGAAAAGTCCCAAAACTGTAAAACCCACCCATCTGGACCTCCAGGCAGACTCGAGAAAACGCTCAAAGTATTTGAACAAATATTTGTAAAGTATTTGAACCAGGTCAAGTGGGATAGTATTACTACTATAAGTGATAGTATTACTACTATAAGTGATAGTATTACTACTATAAGTGATAGTATTTACTACTATAAGTGATAGTATTACTACTATAAGTGATAATATTACTACTATAAGTGATAGTATTTACTACTATAAGTGATAGTATTACTACTATAAGTGATAGTATTACTACTATAAGTGATAGTATTACTACTATACGTGATAGTATTACTACTATAAGTGATAGTATTACTACTATAAGTGATAGTATTACTACTATAAGTGATAGTATTACTGTAACTGTGCTGGAGGTCCATAAAGGGGATTTACATTAAGGGAAGGGGGGATACCAATTAGTTGTACAGCTGAATGCATTCAACTGAAAAGTGTCTCCTGCATTTAACCCAAGTAGCCCTATTGCTGGCCTGAGCAGTCGTGCAAGTTGAGCCTGCTCTGTGGTTGCCCCATTGGGCAGGTTCATTATTTTTTTATTTTTTTAACTGATTACCAAAATGCAAAGAATTCCATTAGTCTGGTCCTTCTGGTCTCTGAATTGTCTGTAGGTGAAAATGGCTACTAAAAATGGCTGCCCGATGGGCAAGGGCTTTTCACGCCTTCATGTCAACTACCCAGCTTCTATGAAAAACACTACATAGAGGGTTATTCCTAGCACAATCTGGGAATGGTTATGCTTAGAACTCTCTATGAAGGGTTCTACCAAGAATCAAATCAAATCAAATTTATTTATATAGCCCTTCGTACATCAGCTGATATCTCAAAGTTCTGTACAGAAACCCAGCCTAAAACCACAAACAGCAAGCAATGCAGGTGTAGAAGCACGGTGGCTAGGAAAAACTCCCTAGAAAGGCCAAAACCTAGGAAGAAACTTAGAGAGGAACCAGGCTATGTGGGGTGGCCAGTCCTCTTCTGGCTGTGCCGGGTGGAGATTATAACAGAACATGGCCAAGATGTTCAAATGTTCATAAATGACCAGCATGGTCGAATAATAATAAGGCAGAACAGTTGAAACTGGAGCAGCAGCACAGTCAGGTGGAAGTTGAAACTGGAGCAGCAGCATGGCCAGGTGGACTGGGGACAGCAAGGAGTCATCATGTCAGGTAGTCCTGGGACATGGTCCTAGGGCTCAGGTCAGTTGAAACTGGAGCAGCAGCATGGCCAGGTGGACTGGGGACAGCAAGGAGTCATCATGTCAGGTAGTCCTGGGGCATGGTCCTAGGGCTCAGGTCCTCCGAGAGAGAGAAAGAAAGAGAGAAGGAGAGAATTAGAGAACGCACACTTAGATTCACACAGGACACCGAATAGGACAGGAGAAGTACTCCAGATATAACAAACTGACCCTAGCCCCCCGACACATAAACTACTGCAGCATAAATACTGGAGGCTGAGACAGGAGGGGTCAGGAGACCCTGTGCCCCATCCGAGGACACCCCCGGACAGGGCCAAACAGGCAGGATATAACCCCACCCACTTTGCCAAAGCACAGCCCCCACACCACTAGAGGGATATCTTCAACCACCAACCAAGAACCCTTTTATCCTCTTAAGGTTCTTCATAGAACCCTCCAAAATGGTTCTACTAAGAACCCTTTTTATCTGTGAAAGGTTCTTCCTATAAACCCTATGTGAAAGGTTCTTCCTATAACCCTCTGTGAAGGGTTCTTCCTATAAACCCTCTGTGAAGGGTTCTTCCTATAAACCCTCTGTGAAGGGTTCTTCCTATAACCCCCTGTGAAGGGTTCTTCCTATAACCCTCTGTGAAGGAAGGGTTCTTCCTATAACCCTCTGTGAAGGGTTCTTCCTATAACCCCCTGTGAAGGGTTATTCCTATAAACCCTCTGTGAAGGGTTCTTCCTATAAACCCTATGTGAAGGGTTCTTCCTATAAACCCTATGTGAAGGGTTATTCCTATAAACCCTCTGTGAAGGGTTCTTCCTATAAACCCTATGTGAAGGGTTCTTCCTATAAACCCTCTGTGAAGGGTTCTTCCTATAAACCTTCTGTGAAGGGTTCTTCCTATAAACCCTCTGTGAAGGGTTCTTCCTATAAACCCTCTGTGAAGGGTTATTCCTATAAACCCTCTGTGAAGGGTTCTTCCTATAAACCCTATGTGAAGGGTTCTTCCTATAAACCCTCTGTGAAGGGTTCTTCCTATAAACCCTCTGTGAATGGTTCTTCCTATAAACCCTCTGTGAAGGGTTCTTCCTATAACCCCCTGTGAAGGGTTCTTCCTATAAACCCTCTGTGAAAGGTTCTTCCTATAAACCCTCTGTGAAGGGTTCTTCCTATAAACCTTCTGTGAAGGGTTCTTCCTATAAACCCTCTGTGAAGGGTTCTTCCTATAACCCTCTGTGAAGGGTTCTTCCTATAAACCCTCTGTGAAAGGTTCTTCACAGGCTAAGAATATCCCCATGGACGTTTCTCCAACAAGTCAGATGTCTGGTCCTTTGGGGATCTGCTCTACGAGATGCTAACCTATGGTGGGAAGCCAATACCTAGGTACTGTATCTCATCTCTCACCTAACCCAGTGGTTCTCAAACCTCTCCTCGTGGACCCTCAGACGTTTTCACAGTTTTGCTGTGAAACCTGATTCACCTATTCAAGGGCTTGGGATAATTAGTTAACAAGTTAAATCAGAGTATCTGGAATAGTTCAAATGCATTGAACTGGTGGTGGTTTCCAAGGAAACCTGAAGAACCTACGATGAATTGTGTGGAATTCTGCGTCGGGCATTTGATTGGTTGATTGATCTTATGGCTTTTCTCTGTGATCCAGGCTACAGAAACAACAAGGTGTACAGTCAGATCCTTGTTGGCGACAGGATGCTGGCTACAGGATGCTGGCTACAGGATGCCGGCTACATGATGCCGGCTACATGAGGCTACAGGATGCTGGCTACATGATGCCGGCTACATGAGGCTACAGGATGCTGGCTACATGATGCCGGCTACATGATGCCGGCTACATGAGGCTACATGATGCTGGCTACATGATGCCGGCTACATGAGGCTACAGGATGCCGGCTACAGGATGCTGGCTACAGGATGCTGGCTACAGGATGCTGACGACAGGATGCCGGCTACAGGATGCTGGCTACATGATGCTGACGACAGGATGCCGGCTACATGATGCTGGCTACAGGATGTTGGCTACAGGATGCTGACGACAGGATGCTGGCTACAGGATGCCGGCTACAGGATGCTGGCTACAGGATGCCGGCTACATGATGCCGGCTACATGATGCCGGCTACATGATGCCGGCTACAGGATGCCAGCTACAGGATGCCGGCTACATGATGCCGGCTACAGGATGCCGGCTACATGATGCCGGCTACATGATGCTGGCTACATGATGTTGGCGACAGGATGCTGGCTACATGATGCCGGCTACAGGATGCCGGCTACAGGATGCTGGCTACATGATGCTGGCTACACGATGCTGGCTACAGGATGTTGGCGACAGGATGCCGACTACATGATGCTGGCTACATGATGCTGGCTACAGGATGCTGGCTACAGGATGCTGGCTACATGATGCTGGCTACAGGATGCCGGCTACAGGATGCCGGCTACATGATGCTGGCTACATGATGCTGGCTACAGGATGCTGGCTACAGGATGCTGGCTACAGGATGCCCGGCTACAGATAAATGTCCAGACTTCCTCTACAAACTCATCTGTTGGAGTGACAACCCTGAAGACAGACCGGACTTCAAAGAGTTCAGGCCCAAACTGAAGAACATCAACCGCTATGAGCTGGAACAGGGCCCCTGAGTGGCGCAGCGGTCTAAGACACTGCATCTCAGTGCAAGAAGTGTCACTGCAGTCCCTGGTTTGACTCCAGGCTGTATCACATCTGGCCGTGATTACCTCCCATACGGCGGTGAATATTTGGCCCAGCGTCGTCCGGGTTTGGCCGGGAGTAGGCTGTCATTGTAAATAAGATTTTGTTCTTAACTGACTTGCCTAGTTAATTAAAGGTAACAACAACAAAAAATCTAAAAGTGACTGTTCCCTAACCCTGGCCTGTAGTGAATGTCCCTGGCCAAAGGAGGGCAGCAGAGTCATCGTCTCTCAGAGTAGAGGGGGTGTGGGGATGAAGGAACCAATGGGTTTCCTGGCTCGTCCAATATGTTAGATACTGTAACCAACTAAGGCGCGACAACTAACAGACACATAGCTCTCTCTGGTTGTTGGAAACTCAAGTTTGACTTAAATGTGTTTCCATTGGCAATCCTTGAGGCATCATTCAATATTGAAGTAGTCACGGTTAATAATCATATTAATTACAGGTATCTCTGTGTGTTGTAGATTTCCCCCAGGCGACATCCCAAATGGCACCCTATTCCCTATTTAGTGCACTAGCTTTGAGCAGGGCTGGCACCCTATTCTCTATTTAGTGCACTAGCTTTGAGCAGGGCTGGCACCCTATTCCCTATTTAGTGCACTAGCTTTGAGCAGGGCTGGCACCCTATTCCCTATTTAGTGCACTAGCTTTGAGCAGGGCTGGCACCCTATTCCCTATTTAGTGCACTAGCTTTGAGCAGGGCTGGCACCCTATTCCCTATTTAGTGCACTAGCTTTGAGCAGGGCTGGCACCCTATTCCCTATTTAGTGCACTAGCTTTGAGCAGGGCCCTATGGAATAGGATGGTATTTGGGATGTCAGTCAGCCAGTCACCTCGTCAACACCCTACCCACTACCCCAGTATACCAATGAGAAGATGAGAATCTCATCTCAGTCCCTCTCCCTCTGTTGCTGTGGTGACCCAGGCCCAGTGTCTAGGGGACGATCCCTCTTCCTCTGTTGCTGTGGTGACCCAGGACCAGTGTCTAGGGGACGGTCCCTCTTCCTCTGTTGCTGTGGTGACCCAGGCCCAGTGTCTAGGGGACGGTCCCTCTTCCTCTGTTGCTGTGGTGACCCAGGCCCAGTGTCTAGGGGACGGTCCCTCTTCCTCTGTTGCTGTGGTGACCCAGGACCAGTGTCTAGGGGACGGTCCCTCTTCCTCTGTTGCTGTGGTGACCCAGGACCAGTGTCTAGGGGACGGTCCCTCTTCCTCTGTTGCTGTGGTGACCCAGGACCAGTGTCTAGGGGACGGTCCCTCTTCCTCTGTTGCTGTGGTGACCCAGGACCAGTGTCTAGGGGACGGTCCCTCTTCCTCTGTTGCTGTGGTGACCCAGGCCCAGTGTCTAGGGGACGGTCCCTCTTCCTCTGTTGCTGTGGTGACCCAGGCCCAGTGTCTAGGGGACGATCCCTCTTCCTCTGTTGCTGTGGTGACCCAGGACCAGTGTCTAGGGGACGGTCCCTCTTCCTCTGTTGCTGTGGTGACCCAGGCCCAGTGTCTAGGGGACGGTCCCTCTTCCTCTGTTGCTGTGGTGACCCAGGCCCAGTGTCTAGGGGACGGTCCCTCTTCCTCTGTTGCTGTGGTGACCCAGGCCCAGTGTCTAGGGGACGATCCCTCTTCCTCTGTTGCTGTGGTGACCCAGGCCCAGTGTCTAGGGGACGGTCCCTCTTCCTCTGTTGCTGTGGTGACCCAGGCCCAGTGTCTAGGGGATTCATCCAACAGGCCATCTTTAATATATTATCTCAAGGCCAGTGAGACCAGAATCAGAATGGCTAACGAGTGCCTCAAGCTTTCCCAGGCCAGGATGGCTTCAATCAAACCATCAACAGCTCATGCAGTGATACACTACATTTTGGGGGTTTGGGAAGCATCAAGAGACAACAACTGACAGGTTTGGGATAAGAACCCAGGTGGTCTCTTGTTTGGTAGCATCAAAGTGATAAAACTGTAGTTTTACAGAGGAAAATCTCAACCTCCAGTTAGATTAGAAAGTCTAGATACAGTTTATAAACTGCCATTAAAACATGAATAAACCTTTCATACATTATTCACTATGTAATACTTTGTTCACATTGTCTCTTTTTAGACAGACATGATTTGGTATACATCTCACTCAGGCTACTGAATACATCTCACTCAGGCTACTGAATACACCTCACTCGGGCTACTGAATACATCTCAGGCTACTGAATACATCTCAGGCTACTGAATACATCTCACTCAGGCTACTGAATACACCTCACTCAGGCTACTGAATACACCTCACTCAGGCTACTGAATACATCTCACTCAGGCTACTGAATACATCTCACTCAGGCTACTGAATACATCTCACTCAGGCTACTGAATACACCTCACTCAGGCTACTGAATACACCTCACTCAGGCTACTGAATACATCTCACTCAGGCTACTGAATACACCTCACTCAGGCTACTGAATACACCTCACTCAGGCTACTGAATACATCTCACTCAGGCTACTGAATACACCTCACTCAGGCTACTGAATACATCTCAGGACTACTGAATACATCTCAGGCTACTGAATACATCTCACTCAGGCTACTGAATACACCTCACTCAGGCTACTGAAGGCTACTGAATACACCTCACTCAGGCTACTGAATACATCTCACTCAGGCTACTGAATACATCTCACTCAGGCTACTGAATACACCTCACTCAGGCTACTGAATACACCTCACTCAGGCTACTGAATACACCTCACTCAGGCTACTGAATACACCTCACTCAGGCTACTGAATACATCTCAGGACTACTGAATACATCTCAGGCTACTGAATACATCTCAGGACTACTGAATACATCTCAGGACTACTGAATACATCTCAGGCTACTGAATATATCTCAGGCTACTGAATACATCTCAGGCTACCGAATACATCTCAGGACTACTGAATACACCTCACTCAGGCTACTGAATACATCTCAGGCTACTGAATACATCTCAGGACTACTGAATATATCTCAGGACTACTGAATACATCTCAGGCTACTGAATACATCTCAGGACTACTGAATATATCTCAGGACTACTGAATACATCTCAGGCTATTGAATACATCTCAGGACTACTGAATATATCTCAGGACTACTTCCTCCTTACAGAGTTACTACGTCCTCATCAGCACCTCACTCATGCTACTGAATACATCTTAGGCTACTGAATAGATCTCAGGACTACTTCCTCCTTACAGAGTTACTTCGTCCTCATCAGCACCTCACTCAGGCTACTGAATACATCTCAGGCTACTGAATATATCTCAGGACTACTGAATACATCTCAGGCTACTGAATACATCTCAGGACTACTTCCTCCTTACAGAGTTACTTCATCCTCATCAGCACCTCACTCAGGCTACTGAATAAATCTCAGGCTACTGAATACATCTCAGGCTACTGAATAAATCTCAGGCTACTGAATACATCTCAGGCTACTGAAAACATCTCAGGCTACTGAATATATCTCAGGACTACTTCCTCCTTACAGAGTTACTACGTCCTCATCAGCACCTCACTCAGGCTACTGAATACATCTCAGGCTACTGAATACATCTCAGGCTACTGAATACATCTCAGGCTACTGAATACATCTCAGGACTACTTCCTCCTTACAGAGTTACTACGTCCTCATCAGCACCTCACTCAGGCTACTGAATACATCTCAGGCTACTGAATACATCTCAGGCTACTGAATACATCTCAGGACTACTTCCTCCTTACAGAGTTACTTCGTCCTCATCAGCACCTCCCTCAGGCTACTGAATAAATCTCAGGCTACTGAATACATCTCAGGCTACTGAATAAATCTCAGGCTACTGAATACATCTCAGGCTACTGAAAACATCTCAGGACTACTTCCTCCATACAGAGTTACTACGTCCTCATCAGCACCTCACTCAGGCTACTGAATACATCTCAGGCTACTGAATACATCTCAGGCTACTTCCTCCTTACAGAGTTACTACGTCCTCATCAACACCTCACTCAGGCTACTGAATACATCTCAGGACTACTGAATAGATCTCAGGCTACTGAATACATCTCAGGCTACTGAATACATCTCAGGACTACTGAATACATCTCAGGACTACTTCCTCCTTACAGAGTTACTTCGTCCTCATCAGCACCTCCCTCAGGACTACTGAATACTTCTCAGGCTACTGAATACATCTCAGGACTACTTCCTCCTTACAGAGTTACTTCGTCCTCATCAGCACCTCACTCAGGCTACTAAATACATCTCAGGCTACTGAATACATCTCAGGCTACTGAATACATCTCAGGCTACTGAATACATCTCAGGACTACTGAATACATCTCAGGCTACTGAATATATCTCAGGACTACTGAATACATCTCAGGACTACTGAATATATCTCAGGACTACTTCCTCCTTACAGAGTTACTACGTCCTCATCAGCACCTCACTCAGGCTACTGAATACATCTCAGGCTACTGAATATATCTCAGGACTACTGAATACATCTCAGGCTACTGAATACATCTCAGGACTACTTCCTCCTTACAGAGTTACTTCGTCCTCATCAGCACCTCACTCAGGCTACTGAATAAATCTCAGGCTACTGAATACTTCTCAGGCTACTGAATAAATCTCAGGCTACTGAATACATCTCAGGCTACTGAAAACATCTCAGGACTACTTCCTCCATACAGAGTTACTACGTCCTCATCAGCACCTCACTCAGGCTACTGAATACATCTCAGGCTACTGAATACATCTCAGGCTACTGAATACATCTCAGGCTACTTCCTCCTTACAGAGTTACTACGTCCTCATCAACACCTCACTCAGGCTACTGAATACATCTCAGGACTACTGAATACATCTCAGGCTACTGAATACATCTCAGGACTACTGAATACATCTCAGGCTACTGAATATATCTCAGGACTACTTCCTCCTTACAGAGTTACTACGTCCTCATCAGCACCTCACTCAGGCTACTGAATACATCTCAGGCTACTGAATACATCTCAGGCTACTGAATAGATCTCAGGACTACTTCCTCCTTACAGAGTTACTACGTCCTCATCAGCACCTCACTCAGGCTACTGAATACATCTCAGGCTACTGAATATATCTCAGGACTACTGAATACATCTCAGGCTACTGAATACATCTCAGGACTACTGAATAGATCTCAGGACTACTTCCTCCTTACAGAGTTACTACGTCCTCATCAGCACCTCACTCAGGCTACTGAATACATCTCAGGCTACTGAATACATCTCAGGACTACTTCCTCCTTACAGAGTTACTTCGTCCTCATCAGCACCTCACTCAG
>NC_088415.1:5845385-5847885 GCF_034236695.1 Oncorhynchus nerka | reverse complement strand
GAGAGAGAGGTCACTATGGTGGGTAAGAGAGAGAGAGAGGTCACTATGGTGGGTAAGAGAGAGAGAGAGGGCACTATGGTGGGTAAGAGAGAGGGCACTATGGTGGGTAAGAGAGAGAGAGAGGTCACTATGTTGGGTAAGAGAGAGAGAGAGAGTCACTATGGTGGGTAAGAGAGAGAGAGAGATCACTATGGTGGGTAAGAGAGAGAGAGAGTCACTATGGTGGGTAAGAGAGGGAGAGAGAGAGGTCACTATGGTGGGTAAGAGAGAGAGAGGTCACTATGGTGGGTAAGAGAGAGAGAGAGAGAGAGAGAGAGAGAGAGAGAGAGGTCACTATGGTGGGTAAGAGAGAGAGAGAGGTCACTATGGTGGTTAAGAGAGAGAGAGGTCACTATGGTGGGTAGAGAGAGAGAGAGAGTTCACAATGGTGGGTAAGAGAGAGAGAGAGGTCACTATGGTGGGTAAGAGAGAGAGAGGTCACTATGGTCGGTAAGAGAGAGAGAGAGAGGTCACTATGGTGGGTAAGAGAGAGAGAGAGTTCACAATGGTGGGTAAGAGAGAGAGAGAGGTCACTATGGTGGGTAAGAGAGAGAGAGAGTTCACAATGGTGGGTAAGAGAGAGAGAGGTCACTATGGTGGTTAAGAGAGAGAGAGGTCACTATGGTGGGTAATAGAGAGAGAGAGAGTCACTATGGTGGGTAAGAGAGAGAGAGAGATCACTATGGTGGGTAAGAGAGAGAGAGTCACTATGGTGGGTAAGAGAGGGAGAGAGAGAGGTCACTATGGTGGGTAAGAGAGAGAGAGAGGTCACTATGGTGGGTAAGAGAGAGAGAGAGAGGTCACTGTGGTGGGTAAGAGAGAGAGAGGTCACTATGGTGGTTAAGAGAGAGAGAGGTCACTATGGTGGGTAATAGAGAGAGAGAGAGGTCACTATGGTGGGTAAGAGAGAGAGAGAGAGAGAGATCACTATGGTGGGTAAGAGAGAGAGAGAGAGGTCACTATGGTGGGTAAGAGAGAGAGGTCACTATGGTGGGTAAGAGAGAGGTCACTATGGTGGGTAAGAGAGAGAGAGATCACTATGGTGGGTAAGAGAGAGAGAGAGTCACTATGGTGGGTAAGAGAGGGAGAGAGAGAGGTCACTATGGTGGGTAAGAGAGAGAGAGGTCACTATGGTGGGTAAGAGAGAGAGAGAGAGAGAGAGAGAGAGAGAGAGGTCACTATGGTGGGTAAGAGAGAGAGAGAGGTCACTGTGGTGGGTAAGAGAGAGAGAGAGTTCACTGTGGTGGGTAAGAGAGAGAGAGAGAGGTCACTATGGTGGGTAAGAGAGAGAGAGAGGTCACTATGGTGGGTAAGAGAGAGAGAGAGGTCACTATGGTGGGTAAGAGAGAGGTCACTATGGTGGGTAAGAGAGAGAGAGGTCACTATGGTGGGTAAAGAGAGGCCACTATGGAGAGGTCAGAGATGAGAGAGAGAGAGAGAGAGAGAGGTCACTATGGTGGGTAAGAGAGAGAGAGAGAGGTCACTATGGTGGGTAAGAGAGAGAGAGAAGTCACTATGGTGGGTAAGAGGGAGAGAGAGAGAGGTCACTATGGTGGGTAAGAGAGAGAGAGAGGTCACTATGGTGGGTAAGAGAGAGAGAGAGGGCACCATGGTGGGTAAGAGAGAGGTCACTATGGTGGGTAAGAGAGAGAGAGAGGTCACTGTGGTGGGTAAGAGAGAGAGAGAGAGTCACTATGGTGGGTAAGAGAGAGAGAGGTCACTATGGTGGGTAAGAGAGAGAGAGAGAGTCACTATGGTGGGTAAGAGAGAGAGAGGTCACTGTGGTGGGTAAGAGAGAGAGAGAGAGGTCACTATGGTGGGTAAGAGAGAGAGAGAGGTCACTATGGTGGGTAAGAGAGAGAGAGAGTCACTATGGTGGGTAAGAGAGAGAGAGGTCACTGTGGTGGGTAAGAGAGAGAGAGAGAGAGGTCACTATGGTGGGTAAGAGAGAGAGAGAGAGAGATAGAGAGAGAGAGAGGTCACTATGGTGGGTAAGAGAGAGAGAGAGGTCACTATGGTGGGTAAAGATGGAGGTCACTATGGTGGGTAAGAGAGAGAAAAGTCACTATGATGATAAGAGAGAGAGAGAGAGAGAGAGAGAGAGAGAGAGAGAGAGAGAGAGAGAGGTCACTATGGTGGGTAAGAGAAAGAGAGAGAGGTCACTATGGTGGGTAAGAGAGAGAGAGAGAGAGAGTGAGAGAGGTCACTATGGTGGGTAAGAGAGGGAGAGAGAGAGGTCACTATGGTGGGTAAGAGAGAGAGAGAGGTCACTATGGTGGGTAAGAGAGAGAGAGAGAGGTCACTGTGGTGGGTGAGGTCACTATGGTGGTTAAGAAGAGAGAGGTCACTATGGTGGGTAATAGAGAGAGAGAGGTCACAATAGTGGGTAATAGAGAGAGAGAGAGAGGTCACTATGGTGGGTAAGAGAGAGAGAGAGAGAGAGAGAGGTCACTATGGTGGG
>NC_088415.1:5832885-5835385 GCF_034236695.1 Oncorhynchus nerka | reverse complement strand
TGTGGTGGGTAAGAGAGAGAGAGGTCACTATGGTGGTTAAGAGAGAGAGAGGTCACTATGGTGGGTAATAGAGAGAGAGAGAGGTCACTATGGTGGGTAGAGAGAGAGAGAGAGGTCACTATGGTGGGGTCACTATGGTGGGAGAGAGGTCACTATGGTGGGTAAGAGAGAGAGAGAGAGGTCACTATGGTGGGTAAGAGAGAGGTCACTATGGTGGGTAAGAGAGAGAGAGAGGTCACTATGGTGGGTAAGAGAGAGGCCACTATGGTGGGTTCGAGAGAGAGAGAGAGAGAGAGAGAGAGAGAGAGAGGTCACTATGGTGGGTAAGAGAGAGAGAGAGAGAGGTCACTATGGTGGGTAGAGAGAGAGAGAGAGAGTCACTATGGTGGGTAAGAGAGAGAGAGGTCACTATGGTGGGTAAAGAGAGAGAGAGAGAGAGAGAGGTCACTATGGTGGAGTAGAGAGAGAGAGAGAGAGAGGTCACTATGGTGGGTAAGAGAGAGAGAGGTCACTATGGTGGGTAAGAGAGAGAGTCACTATGGTGGGTAAGAGAGAGAGAGAGGTCACTATGGTGGGTCACTATGGTGGGAAGAGAGAGAGAGAGAGTCACTATGGTGGGTAAGAGAGAGAGAGGTCACTATGGTGGGTAAGAGAGAGAGAGAGAGTCACTATGGTGGGTAAGAGAGAGAGAGGTCACTGTGGTGGGTAAGAGAGAGAGAGAGAGAGGTCACTATGGTGGGTAAGAGAGAGAGAGAGGTCACTATGGTGGGTAAAGAGAGAGAGAGATCACTATGGTCACTATGGTGGGTAAGAGAGAGAGAGGTCACTGTGGTGGGTAAGAGAGAGAGAGAGAGGTCACTATGGTGGGTAAGAGAGAGAGAGAGAGAGAGAGAGAGGTCACTATGGTGGGTAAGAGAGAGAGAGAGGTCACTATGGTGGGTAAGAGAGAGAGAGGTCACTATGGTGGGTAAGAGAGAGAGAGGTCACTATGGTGGGTAAGAAGAGAGAGCGAAAAGTCACTATGATGAGTAAGAGAGAGAGAGAGAGAGAGAGAGAGAGAGAGAGAGAGAGAGTCACTATGGTGGGTAAGAGAGAGAGAGAGGTCACTATGGTGGGTAGAGAGAGAGGTCACTATGGTGGGTAAGAGAGAGAGAGAGAGAGAGAGTGAGAGAGGTCACTATGGTGGGTAAGAGAGGGAGAGAGAGAGGTCACTATGGTGGGTAAGAGAGAGAGAGAGGTCACTATGGTGGGTAAGAGAGAGAGAGAGAGGTCACTGTGGTGGGTAAGAGAGGTCACTATGGTGGTAAGAGAGAGAGGTCACTATGGTGGTTAAGAGAGAGAGAGGTCACTATGGTGGGTAATAGAGAGAGAGAGGTCACAATAGTGGGTAATAGAGAGAGAGAGAGGTCACTATGGTGGGTAAGAGAGAGAGAGAGAGAGAGAGAGGTCACTATGGTGGGTAAGAGAGAGAGAGAGAGGTCACTATGGTGGGTCAAGAGAGAGAGAGAGAGAGAGGTCACTATGGTGGGTAAGAGAGAGGTCACTGTGGTGGGTAAGAGAGAGAGAGAGGTCACTATGGTGTGTAAGAGAGAGGCCACTATGGTGGGTTCGAGAGAGAGAGAGAGAGAGAGAGAGAGAGAGAGAGGTCACTATGGTGGGTAAGAGAGAGGTCACTATGGTGGTTAAGAGAGAGAGAGGTCACTATGGTGGTAAGAGAGAGAGAGAGAGAGAGTTCACAATGGTGGGTAAGAGAGAGAGAGAGAGTTCACAATGGTGGGAGAGAGAGAGAGGTCACTATGGTGGGTAAGAGAGAGAGGTCACTATGGTGGGTAAGAGAGAGAGAGAGAGGTCACTATGGTGGGTAAGAGAGAGAGAGGTCACAATGGTGGGTAAGAGAGAGAGAGAGGTCACTATGGTGGGTAAGAGAGAGAGAGAGTTCACAATGGTGGGTAAGATAGAGTCTGAAATAAGTAAGATGCTCTGAAAAGCAGAAACAGCCCAGCTGGGATTAAAAGTTTAAAGGCATTAAACCTGGTCAGAACTGGGTCAGAACCAGGTCAGGACCAGGTCAGAAAGAAAACAACAAATGGAAGAAAGGGAGGGTACAGAGTTTAAGGGGCTGTGTGTTTGGGTGTGTGTGTGTGTGTGTGTATGTGTGGGTGGGTGTATGTGTGTGTGTGTGTGTGTGTGTGTGTGTGTGTGTGTGTGTGTGTGTGTGTGTGTGTATGTGTGTAACGTTGGTAGAATGCGTTGTGTGGCAACAGGGTCCTTGTGCAATTTGCTGTTCTCCAACTTCTCCCTAGGAGGGGAGAGCGGGGAATGGGGAGAGCGGAGGGGGGTCTTTCGGCAGAATCACTCTGGACCCAGTTTCAGAAGTCCTCATCTCTACAGCAGGCATAAGTAGGTGACAGTAAGTGGGTGACTGGGTGTCGCTCAGCATGAAAAGAAATTACCTGTCCAATTACCGAGTGACACGGTAGCTCCCTGGACTTGGGACTAC
>NC_088415.1:5607885-5825385 GCF_034236695.1 Oncorhynchus nerka | reverse complement strand
GAAGAAAGGGAGGGTACAGAGTTTAAGGGGCTGTGTGTTTGTGTGTGTATGTGTGTGTGTGTGTGTGTGTGTGTGTGTAACGTTGGTAGAATGCGTTGTTCCCCAACTTCCCCCGAGGAGGGGGAGAGCGGGGGGAATGGGGAGAGCGGGGGGGGGTCTTTCGGCAGAATCACTCTGGACCTAGTTTCAGAAGTCCTCATCTCTACAGCAGGCATAAGTAGGTGAAAGAAAGTGGGTGACTGGGTGTCGCTCAGCATGAAAAGAAATTACCTGTCCAATTACTGAGTGACACGGTAGCTCCCTGGACTTGGGACTACAACACAGGGGGTATTAATCACTATCATGTGGGATAATGTCACCGCTGACAGTGACAGAAGGGAACATCCACAGTCAACGACCTTCTTGGTACCTGGTGGATTGAGACAGTGGAGCAGCCGGTTCCTCAATACAATTATTTTTGTTTTGTTTTTTAAAACACATGACGTAAACACTGTGTGTGTGTGTGTGTGTGTGAGAATCTAACACCTGGCAGACATAACAAGGAGAGTTTAGAATTCACATGTGAAAAAACATTATTGGTACTGCTAGGCAGCTGGGGGTGAGACTGTGTAGCAGGCATGAAACAGACTCCTTCCCACAGCAGTGTACAGTCGGAAAAGGGAGGGCTGTCTGCCAATGCGTGACCTATCCCCTACATAGCCTAATACAAGTGTAACGGTGACGCTTTCACTCTGTCTCTGCGTGTGGTGCTGTGTGGTTTACACAGCCTTACAGGGACTCTATGGAAAGGGGGGGGGGAGACCAAGCTGCATGACAGATGGACACTCCATTCGCTTCCCGATGCGCAGCATTGCGTTGCAGAAACATGGTGTGAGTCGAACTGTACGCTGTAGACGGCTTGACAGAAATGCTAGCAGAACGTGAACGCTGAAACTCTTGTTGCAGACACGTCTCCAGATGATGCTGCGTAACATTTGACGCAACGACGCCGTGGGCGTGATAGAAGCGTAATCACGTCGTACTTCACTACAGGCAGACATGTAACTAATAGCGATTTGATGGAAAAACCCACTTTAAGTCTGAGAGAGAGTCAATGTGGAGGCTATATACAGGGGCACCGGTATAGAGTCAATGTGGAGGCTATATACAGGGGGTACCGGTACAGAGTCCGTGTGGAGGCTATATACAGGGGGTACCGGTATAGAGTCAATGTGGAGGCTATATACAGGGGGTACCGGTACAGAGTCCGTGTGGAGGCTATATACAGGAGGTACTGGTACAGAGTCAATGTGGAGGCTATATACAGGGGGTACCGGTACAGAGTCCGTGTGGAGGCTATATACAGGAGGTACTGGTACAGAGTCCGTGTGGAGGCTATATACAGGGGGTACCAGTACAGAGTCAATGTGGAGACTATATACAGGGTATTACGGTACAGAGTCAATGTGGAGGCTATATACAGGGTATTACGGTACAGAGTCAATGTACTGTTAGTCCAGGTAATTGAGGTAATATGGTTAATATGGGAAGAACCCCTTTCCTGGCGCTAATCACGTAGAATGTACAGCATATTGTTCCCTTGACCTCATTATAACCCCCTGGCAGAAATCTAATTAGCACAATAATACTAAATCCTCAAACACGCCACACGTTGTGCAGTCCAGACACTGTTGAGCAACAAGACAACAACCTTTTTCCAGGTAGTGCCTGTTTTTTTTTTCTGAGCATCCAACAGAAAAACAAATATTTCTGAAAGGTCCTATGATACACAGAACAACTGTTATCTAGAGTCAACAACGTTCTGCTTTTTTTAGCCGGAGGGCGGCTGGCTGATTCCAGACTTGGAGTCAAAGGAACACGCCACGGCCCCCCAAGTTGACATATCGAGCCTTTTGTCTGGGAGATTAAACCCGGGTTTGGTGGCGTGTTTGAGTTTCCATTGATAGTTTAATCTCTGTTTCATTATCAAACCAGACACCAGATTTTATTACTGTATCTGTGAAGAGGTTAATATTACTGACAGATCTGTTGTATACTAGACAGATTTACAGTTGTTTTCCTCAATACTACAAACATCTGTTGTTTACTAGACAGCTTTACAGTTGATTTCCTCAATACTACAACAAAAAGAAATTAACCTCAGTGACTAAGGAGATTATTGTTACTAGGAAGTGGGACCGACACTATACAAGACTAGTTACTAGGAACGACACTATACAAGACTAGTTACTAGGAACAACACTATACAAGACTAGTTACTAGGAACAACACTATACAAGACTAGTTACTAGAAACAACACTATACAAGACTAGTTACTAGGAAAAACACTATACAAGACTAGTTACTAGGAACTGGGACCGACACTATACAAGACTAGTTACTAGGAACAACACTATACAAGACTAGTTACTAGGAACAACACTATACAAGACTAGTTACTAGGAAAAACACTATACAAGACTAGTTACTAGGAACTGGGACAGACACTATACAAGACTAGTTACTAGGAACGACACTATACAAGACTAGTTACTAGGAACGACACTATACAAGACTAGTTACTAGGAACTAATGCAAGATGAGACTAGTTACTAGGAAGTGGGACCGACACTATACAAGACTAGTTACTAGGAACTGGGACCGACACTATACAAGACTAGTTACTAGCAACAACACTATACAAGACTAGTTACTAGGAACGACACTATACAAGACTAGTTACTAGGAAGTGGGGCCGACACTATACAAGCCTAGTTACTAGGAACAACACTATACAAGACTAGTTACTAGGAACGACACTATACAAGACTAGATACTAGGAACTCGGAACGACACTATACAAGACTAGTTACTAGGAAGTGGGAACGACACTATACAAGACTAGTTACTAGGAAATGGGACCGACACTATACAAGACTAGTTACTAGGAACTGGGAACAACACTATACAAGACTAGTTACTAGGAACTGGGAACGACACTATACAAGACTAGTTACTAGGAACTGGGAACGACACTATACAAGACTAGTTACTAGGAACTAGGCAAAACACTATACAAGACTAGTTACTAGGAATGACACTATACAAGACTAGTTACTAGGAACAACACTATACAAGACTAGTTACTAGGAAGTGGGAACGACACTATACAAGACTAGTTACTAGGAAGTGGGAACGACACTATACAAGACTAGTTACTAGGAAGTGGGAACGACACTATACAAGACTAGTTACTAGGAAGTGGGACCGACACTATACAAAACTAGTTACTAGGAACTGGGAACGACACTATACAAGACTAGTTACTAGGAAGGACACTATACAAGACTAGTTACTAGGAAGTGGGAACGACACTATACAAGACTAGTTACTAGGAACGACACTATACAAGACTAGTTACTAGGAAGTGGGAACGACACTATACAAGACTAGTTACTAGGAAGTGCCACCTCGGCAAGACGGAGCTGCTCTTCCTCCCGGGGAAGGACTGCCCGTTCCATGATCTCGCCATCACGGTTGACAACTCCATTGTGTCCTCCTCCCAGACGGCTAAGAACCTTGGCGTGATCCTGGACAACACCCTGTCGTTCTCAACTAACATCAAGGCGGTGGCCCGTTCCTGTAGGTTCATGCTCTACAACATCCGCAGAGTACGACCCTGCCTCACACAGGAAGCGGCGCAGGTCCTAATCCAGGCACTTGTCATCTCCCGTCTGGATTACTGCAACTCGCTGTTGGCTGGGCTCCCTGCCTGTGCCATTAAACCCCTACAACTCATCCAGAACGCCGCAGCCCGTCTGGTGTTCAACCTTCCCAAGTTCTTTCACGTCACCCCGCTCCTCCGCTCTCTCCACTGGCTTCCAGTTGAAGCTCGCATCCGCTACAAGACCATGGTGCTTGCCTACGGAGCTGTGAGGGGAACGGCACCTCAGTACCTCCAGGCTCTGATCAGGCCCTACACCCAAACAAGGGCACTGCGTTCATCCACCTCTGGCCTGCTCGCCTCCCTACCACTGAGGAAGTACAGTTCCCGCTCAGCCCAGTCAAAACTGTTCGCTGCTCTGGCCCCCCAATGGTGGAACAAACTCCCTCACGACGCCAGGACAGCGGAGTCAATCACCACCTTCCGGAGACACCTGAAACCCCACCTCTTTAAGGAATACCTAGGATAGGATAAAGTAATCCTTCTCACCCCCCTTTAAAAGATTTAGATGCACTATTGTAAAGTGGCTGTTCCACTGGATGTCATAAGGTGAATGCACCAATTTGTAAGTCGCTCTGGATAAGAGCGTCTGCTAAATGACTTAAATGTAAATGTAAATGTAAGTGGGAACGACACTATACAAGACTAGTTACTAGGAAGTGGGAACGACACTATACAAGACTAGTTACTAGGAACGACACTATACAAGACTAGTTACTAGGAAGTGGGAACGACACTATACAAGACTAGTTACTAGGAACGACACTATACAAGACTAGTTACTAGGATTGGGAGTCCCGTAGGGCGGCGCACAATTGGCCCAGCGTTGTCCAGGTTTGGCTGGGATAGGCCGTCATTGAAAAAAAAGAATTTGTTCTTAACTGTAAATATGTAAATAGCTGTTGATGTTTTTGCAAGTGCTATATATGCCAAAATAGCATCATTGCTGATGTGAGTGACAAAGTAATGGTAACATTTAATTAGCTTTGTTAAACCGATAGTAACAGTGAATTTATTTAGTTTTTTAAGTGGAGATCTCTCAACTATCATTCTCACCGCAGCACCTTGGTAATAGTCAGTAACAAATAGCGTGACATTTGGTTACCACGGTGACGTAATCCTGTGGTTGAAATTTTACCCTGAAAAACAACAATTGTTTGACTTTTTTCAAATCCAATGTATTTTCCACATAGATTCCACGTCAAAATATATTGATAAATTACATTTATGAATATATTTTTTATTTATTTTAATATATTTTTTATTTATTCCATTTATTTAATTGATTACAACCAGTTTTTTTGCTCAGTGGGATTACCAGTAATAGAAGTTACAGTATCTTCAACGTCATTGGTTATTTTACTTACTTCAGTTCAAAGTTCAGCTAATAGCTTCTGATAAATGACCGAAATGTACTGTCAAATTAAATAGCTGAAAATAGCAGCAGAGGTTTCTGGACTACAGGTTAAACAAATTGTTCCAGAATTCAGGATAAAAAAAAAAAAATCCATGACTCTGTTTGTTCACGTCTAACCAGGCTGATCCACTCGTTCGTTCTTTCTCTCTCGTCTCTTTTTTTCCAGGGAATTGAACCGTCGACAGGCCCGACCAGAAGCACCATGACCAGTGTTAACTCCCCCGCCTGCCTCCTGGCTCGTAACCAGTTCTATCGAAGTAAAGATAAACCCTATTTTTAAACCTTGACTTTGTCTCGTTCATTATTGAACTTGGACAGACAACTGGTTTAGTCTGGGTGTTGGTGTTTGTTTGATAGAGGATATGAAGAGTCACCGGAGGACACGTGTTAACTTAATGGAGAATTACTGTCAAACTCTGCACTTTAACTTTTGAACCTTCGTGAAATAAATACTTAACTACAGGGTGTCTTTTATACACTCCGGTTTATGTTTGATGAGCATTTGGTTGACTGAACTTTGACCTCACTATCAACCCCTGGTCTAAAGAATACATGACTCGTTTATATTGACTGTAGTCTAGTTCCTCTGCTATTTATAAACAGAGGACAAACTCCAAAAAAACGTAACATTTCAGAGTTGGATTCAACCTTTATTTTAACCAGGTTGTCCCGTTGTGGTCAATATAACTCATTTTCAAGGAAGACCTGGCCAAGAAGGCAGCTCAAGTAAAAACCAAAGAAGGCCTTGGTCTTCATCTGTCATTGATCATTTGATTACACACACAACATTCAAAATCACCCTAAAGTATGGCCATCCATCCAGCCTCGGCCTACAGTACATCCTAACCCCATCCATCCAGCCTCGGCCTACAGTACATCCTAACCCCATCCAGCCTCGGCCTACAGTACATCCTAACCCCATCCATCCAGCCTCGGCCTACAGTACATCCTAACCCCATCCCAGTACATCCTAACCCCATCCAGCCTCGGCCTACAGTACATCCTAACCCCATCCAGCCTCGGCCTACAGTACATCCTAACCCCATCCAGCCTCGGCCTACAGTACATCCTAACCCCATCCAGCCTAACCCCATCCAGCCTCGGCCTACAGTACATCCTAACCCCATCCATCCAGCCTCGGCCTACAGTACATCCTAACCCCATCCATCCAGCCTCGGCCTACAGTACATCCTAACCCCATCCAGCCTCGGCCTACAGTACATCCTAACCCCATCCAGCCTCGGCCTACAGTACATCCTAACCCCATCCAGCCTCGGCCTACAGTACATCCTAACCCCATCCAGCCTACAGTACATCCTAAACCCATCCAGCCTCGGCCTACAGTACATCCTAACCCCATCCAGCCTCGGCCTACAGTACATCCTAACCCCATCCATCCAGCCTCGGCCTACAGTACATCCTAAACCCATCCAGCCTCGGCCTACAGTACATCCTAACCCCATCCAGCCTCGGCCTACAGTACATCCTAACCCCATCCATCCAGCCTCGGCCTACAGTACATCCTAACCCCATCTAGCCTCGGCCTACAGTACATCCTAACCCCATCCATCCAGCCTCGGCCTACAGTAAATCCTAACCCCATCCAGCCTCGGCCTACAGTAAATCCTAACCCCATCCATCCAGCCTCGGCCTACAGTACATCCTAACCCCATCCAGCCTCGGCCTACAGTACATCCTAACCCCATCCATCCAGCCTCGGCCTACAGTACATCCTAACCCCATCCATCCAGCCTCGGCCTACAGTAAATCCTAACCCCATCCAGCCTCGGCCTACAGTACATCCTAACCCCATCCATCCAGCCTCGGCCTACAGTACATCCTAACCCCATCCATCCAGCCTCGGCCTACAGTACATCCTAACCCCATCCATCCAGTCTCGGCCTACAGTAAATCCTAACCCCATCCATCCTCGGCCTACAGTACATCCTAACCCCACCCAGCCTCGGCCTACAGTACATCCTAACCCCATCCAGCCTCGGCCTACAGTACATCCTAACCCCACCCAGCCTCGGCCTACAGTACATCCTAACCCCATCCAGCCTCGGCCTACAGTACATCCTAACCCCATCCATCCAGCCTCGGCCTACAGTAAATCCTAACCCCATCCAGCCTCGGCCTACAGTACATCCTAACCCCATCCATCCAACCTCGGCCTACAGTACAGCCTAACCCCATCCAGTCTCGGCCTACAGTACATCCTAACCCCATCCATCCAGCCTCGGCCTATAGTACATCCTAACCCCATCCATCCAGCCTCGGCCTATAGTACATCCTAACCCCATCCAGCCCCGGCCTACAGTACATCCTAACCCCATCCATCCAGCCTCGGCCTATAGTACATCCTAACCCCATCCAGCCCCGGCCTACAGTACATCCTAACCCCATCCAGCCCCGGCCTACAGTACATCCTAACCCCATCCAGCCTCGGCCTACAGTACATCCTAACCCCATCCAGCCTCGGCCTACAGTAAATCCTAACCCCATCCAGCCTCGGCCTACAGTAAATCCTAACCCCATCCAGCCTCGGCCTACAGTACATCCTAACCCCATCCAGCCTCAGCCTACAGTAAATCCTAACCCCATCCAGCCTCAGCCTACAGTAAATCCTAACCCCATCCATCCAGCCTCGGCCTACAGTACATCCTAACCCCATCCATCTAGCCCGGTCCTACAGTAAATCCTAACCCCATCCAGCCTCGGCCTACAGTACATCCTAACCCCATCCAGCCTCGGCCTACAGTAAATCCTAACCCCATCCAGCCCCGGCCTACAGTACATCCTAACCCCATCCAGCCTCGGCCTACAGTACATCCTAACCCCATCCATCCAGCCTCGGCCTACAGTAAATCCTAACCCCATCCAGCCTCGGCCTACAGTACATCCTAACCCCATCCAGCCTCGGCCTACAGTACATCCTAACCCCACCCAGCCTCGGCCTACAGTACATCCTAACCCCACCCAGCCTCGGCCTACAGTACATCCTAACCTCACCCAGCCTCGGCCTACAGTAAATCCTAACCCCATCCATCCAGCCTCGGCCTACAGTACATCCTAACCCCATCCAGCCTCGGCCTACAGTACATCCTAACCCCATCCATCCAGCCTCGGCCTACAGTACATCCTAACCCCATCCATCCAGCCTCGGCCTACAGTACATCCTAACCCCATCCATCCAGCCTCAGCATACAGTAAATCCTAACCCCATCCAGCCTCAGCCTACAGTAAATCCTAACCCCATCCATCCAGCCTCGGCCTACAGTACATCCTAACCCCATCCAGCCTCGGCCTACAGTACATCCTAACCCCATCCAGCCTCGGCCTACAGTACATCCTAACCCCATCCAGCCTCGGCCTACAGTAAATCCTAACCCCATCCAACAGTACATCCTAACCCCATCCAGCCTCGGCCTACAGTAAATCCTAACCCCATCCATCCAGCCTCGGCCTACAGTACATCCTAACCCCATCCATCCAGCCTCGGCCTACAGTACATCCTAACCCCATCCAGCCTCAGCCTACAGTAAATCCTAACCCCATCCAGCCTCGGCCTACAGTAAATCCTAACCCCATCCAGCCTCGGCCTACAGTACATCCTAATCCCATCCAGCCTCGGCCTACAGTACATCCTAACCCCATCCATCCAGCCTCGGCCTACAGTACATCCTAACCCCATCCATCCAGCCTCGGCCTACAGTACATCCTAACCCCATCCATCCAGCCTCAGCCTACAGTAAATCCTAACCCCATCCATCCAGCCTCGGCCTACAGTAAATCCTAACCCCATCCAGCCTCGGCCTACAGTACATCCTAACCCCATCCAGCCTCGGCCTACAGTAAATCCTAACCCCATCCACCCAGCCTCGGCCTACAGTAAATCCTAACCCCATCCAGCCTCGGCCTACAGTACATCCTAACCCCATCCAGCCTCGGCCTACAGTACATCCTAACCCCATCCAGCCTCGGCCTACAGTACATCCTAACCCCATCCAGCCTCGGCCTACAGTAAATCCTAACCCCATCCAGCCTCGGCCTACAGTACATCCTAACCCCATCCAGCCTCGGCCTACAGTAAATCCTAACCCCATCCAGCCTCAGCCTACAGTAAATCCTAACCCCATCCAGCCTCGGCCTACAGTAAATCCTAACCCCATCCAGCCTCGGCCTACAGTACATCCTAATCCCATCCAGCCTCGGCCTACAGTACATCCTAACCCCATCCATCCAGCCTCGGCCTACAGTACATCCTAACCCCATCCATCCAGCCTCGGCCTACAGTACATCCTAACCCCATCCATCCAGCCTCAGCCTACAGTAAATCCTAACCCCATCCATCCAGCCTCGGCCTACAGTAAATCCTAACCCCATCCAGCCTCGGCCTACAGTACATCCTAACCCCATCCAGCCTCGGCCTACAGTAAATCCTAACCCCATCCACCCAGCCTCGGCCTACAGTAAATCCTAACCCCATCCAGCCTCGGCCTACAGTACATCCTAACCCCATCCAGCCTCGGCCTACAGTACATCCTAACCCCATCCAGCCTCGGCCTACAGTACATCCTAACCCCATCCAGCCTCGGCCTACAGTACATCCTAACCCCACCCAGCCTCGGCCTACAGTAAATCCTAACCCCACACTACACAGTGTACAGCAAGCAGTTTAGCAGTTACACCGGCAGTCCCTGGTGGCATTACACTAATAAAACCAAAAGCTTACCTTTACTAAGAAGAGTTTCAGTGTTGGATAGCCATAGCCAGCTAGCTAACATAGCATCCCTCTGTTTGAGCCTGGTGTTTGAGTAGGCTAAATTAGCTAGCTGCATTCGCTAGCTAGATAAGTGAAAGTGAAAAGAAATACAACTAAATATAGCTCCCTCTCTCTTGCTTCTCTTACATTTTTTAAGAAATTAATTTGTTCAAAACTGTTCAACTATTGTCTTTCTCTCTCTTTGAGTCAACAACTCATCACATTTTATGCACCGCAGTGCTAGCTAGCTGTAGCTTATTCTTTCAGTACTAGATTCATCCTCTGATCCTTTCATTGGATGGACAATATGTCAGTTCATGATACAAGAGCTCTGATAGGTTGGAAGACATCCTCCTGAAGTTCTCATAATTACTGTGTATGGAAGGGGGTGAGAACTCCCGAGTGGTGCAGCGGTCTAAGGCACTGCATCTCAGTACAAGAGGCTTCACTACAGTCCCTGGTTCAAATCCAGGCTGTATCACATCTGGCTGTGATTGGGAGTCCCATAGGGTGGTGCACAATTGGCCCAGTGTCGTCTGGGTTTGGCCGGGGTAGGCCATCATTGTAAATAAGAATTTGTTCTTAACTGACTTGCCTATTTAAATAACAACAAAAAATAAAAATAAGCGTTCTAGGTTTGAAGTCAATGTACCTAAAGGAGGATGGAAGCTAGCTGTCCTCCAGCTACACCATGGTGCTACACCAGAGGGTGCTGTTGGGGCTACTGTAGACCTTTGTCGTTTAAATCAATTATTTGGTGACATGTTAATATATTCAGTATAGTTTTATCTAAAAATTATAACTTTTTTTTTATTGTGTCACTATTTTAATTATTTTTTTAAATTATTCACTGAGGATGGTCCTCCCCTTCCTCCTCTGAGGAGCCTCCACTTTGAAGCTGATAACAGTTGCTGCAGCCATCTTCATTATGACACTACTACAACACACGCTAGCTAACATTGTGACACTACTACAACACACGCTAGCTAACATTGTGACACTACTACAACACAAGCTAGCTAACATTGTCACACTACTACAACACAAGCTAGCTAACATTGTCACACTACTACAACACAAGCTAGCTAACCTCGTGACACTACTACAACACAAGCTAGCTAACCTCGTGACACTACTACAACACACGCTAGCTAACATCGTGACACTACTACAACACACGCTAGCTAACATTGTGACACTACTACAACACATGCTAGCTAACATCGTGACACTACTACAACACACGCTAGCTAACATCGTGACACTACTACAACACACGCTAGCTAACATTGTGACACTACTACAACACACGCTAGCTAACATCGTGACACTACTACAACACACGCTAGCTAACATCGTGACACTACTACAACACACGCTAGCTAACATTGTGACACTACTACAACACAAGCTAGCTAACATTGTGACACTACTACAACACATGCTAGCTAACATTGTGACACTACTACAACACAAGCTAGCTAACATCGTGACACTACTACAACACACGCTAGCTAACATTGTGACACTACTACAACACAAGCTAGCTAACATTGTGACACTACTACAACACAAGCTAGCTAACATTGTGACACTACTACAACACAACCTAGCTAAAGAAAATCTGAAGATGAAATCAGATGATGATTATTAAGATTATTGTAAAGATTAAATAGAAATTAAAACAACATTTAATTTAAAAAACATACATTTGTATAAATCCTTGGGGAAGGCCTAGAAGGCCCTGACGGTTCCCCACTGATACAGATAGACTGAGCAACCAGGAATGTCTCTGAAGAGCTGCATGTGAATGTGGTTATCTGAAATGTGATAGTCACTGTTTTATCTCTCTCCATATAGTCACTGTTTTATCTCTCTTCGTAGAGTCACTGTGTTATCTCTCTCTTTATAGTCACTGTTTAATCTCTCTCTCTAAAGTCACTGTTTTATCTCTCTGTAAAGTCACTGTTTTATCTCTCTCCATATAGTCACTGTTTTATCTCTCTCCATATAGTCACTGTTTTATGTCTCTCTGTATAGTCACTATTTTATCTCTCTCTCTATATAGTCACTGTTTTATCTCTCTCTGTAGTCACTGTTTTATCTCTCTCCATATAGTCACTGTTTTATCTCTCTCTCTATATAGTCACTGTTTTATCTCTCTCTGTAGTCACTGTTTTATCTCTCTCCATATAGCCACTGTTTTATCTCTCTCTTTATAGTCACTGTTTTATCTCTCTCCATATAGTCACTGTTTTATCTCTCTCTGTAAAGTCACTATTTTATCTCTCTCCGTATAGTCACTGTTTTATCTCTCTCCATATAGTCACTGTTTTATCTCTCTCTCTATATAGTCACTGTTTTATCTCTCTCTGTAGTCACTGTTTTATCTCTCTCCATATAGTCACTGTTTTATCTCTCTCTTTATAGTCACTGTTTTATCTCTCTCTGTAAAGTCACTGTTTTATCTCTCTCCATATAGTCACTGTTTTATCTCTCTCCATATAGTCACTGTTTTATCTCTCTCCATATAGTCACTGTTTTATCTCTCTCTGTAAAGTCACTGTTTTATCTCTCTCTGTAGTCACTGTTTTATCTCTCTCTGTAGTCACTGTTTTATCTCTCTCTGTAGTCACTGTTTTATCTCTCTCCATATAGTCACTGTTTTATCTCTCTCTTTATAGTCACTGTTTTATCTCTCTCCATATAGTCACTGTTTTATCTCTCTCTGTAAAGTCACTATTTTATCTCTCTCCGTATAGTCACTGTTTTATCTCTCTCCATATAGTCACTGTTTTATCTCTCTCTGTAGTCACTGTTTTATCTCTCTCTGTAGTCACTGTTTTATCTCTCTCCTTTATAGTCACTGTTTTATCTCTCTCTTTATAGTCACTGTTTTATCTCTCTCTGTAAAGTCACTGTTTTATCTCTCTCCATATAGTCACTGTTTTATCTCTCTCCATATAGTCACTGTTTTATCTCTCTCCATATAGTCACTGTTTTATCTCTCTCCATATAGTCACTGTTTTATCTCTCTCTGTAAAGTCACTGTTTTATCTCTCTCTGTAGTCACTGTTTTATCTCTCTCTGTAGTCACTGTTTTATCTCTCTCCAGATAGTCACTGTTTTATCTCTCTCTATATAGTCACTGTTTTATCTCTCTCCATATAGTCACTGTTTTATCTCTCTCTATATAGTCACTGTTTTATCTCTCTCTATATAGTCACTGTTTTATCTCTCTCCATATAGTCACTGTTTTATCTCTCTCTCTATATAGTCACTGTTTTATCTCTCTCCGTAGAGTCACTGTTTTATCTCTCTCTCTATATAGTCACTGTTTTATCTCTCTCCATATAGTCACTGTTTTATCTCTCTCTATATAGTCACTGTTTTATCTCTCTCTGTAGAGTCACTGTTTTATCTCTCTCCATATAGTCACTGTTTTATCTCTCTCTGTAGTCAATGTTTTATCTCTCTCCGTAGAGTCACTGTTTTATCTCTCTCTATATAGTCACTGTTTTATCTCTCTCCATATAGTCACTGTTTTATCTCTCTCTGTAGTCAATGTTTTATCTCTCTCCGTAGAGTCACTGTTTTATCTCTCTCTATATAGTCACTGTTTTATCTCTCTCCATATAGTCACTGTTTTATCTCTCTCCGTAGAGTCACTGTTTTATCTCTCTCCGTAGAGTCACTGTTTTATCTCTCTCCATATAGTCACTGTTTTATCTCTCTCCATATAGTCACTGTTTTATCTCTCTCTATATAGTCACTGTTTTATCTCTCTCTGTAGAGTCACTGTTTTATCTCTCTCCATATAGTCACTGTTTTATCTCTCTCCATATAGTCACTGTTTTATCTCTCTCTGTAGTCAATGTTTTATCTCTCTCCGTAGAGTCACTGTTTTATCTCTCTCCATATAGTCACTGTTTTATCTCTCTCTGTAGAGTCACTGTTTTATCTCTCTCCATATAGTCACTGTTTTATCTCTCTCCATATAGTCACTGTTTTATCTCTCTCTGTAGTCAATGTTTTATCTCTCTCCGTAGAGTCACTGTTTTATCTCTCTCTATATAGTCACTGTTTTATCTCTCTGTAAAGTCACTGTTTTATCTCTCTCTATATAGTCACTGTTTTATCTCTCTCCATATAGTCACTGTTTTATCTCTCTCCGTAGAGTCACTGTTTTATCTCTCTCCGTAGAGTCACTGTTTTATCTCTCTCTCTATATAGTCACTGTTTTATCTCTCTCCGGATAGTCACTGTTGTATCTCTTTCCATAGACAAAACAAGCCCTACAGAGAGTATAAAGCCTACTGCAGTCTACAGCCTCTCTGATTGGTCAATGCTCCAAGTACTGGTCTGGGTGACCATGTCAACACAACCAGGTGACTGAACCGTCCTATTCTCCACACTACTCCTTTAATGATGACATCACACTAGACTGGTGCTGTCTGTCTTCTACTTTGTATTGTCACCTGTCATTTGTTACTACTTTTAATTTTTTTTTTTTTTTAACATTTTTACCTTTATTTAACCAGGCAAGTCAGTTAAGAACACATTCTTATTTTCAATGACGGCCTGGGAACAGTGGGTTAACTGCCTGTTCAGGGGCAGAACGACAGATTTGTACCTTGTCAGCTCGGGGGTTTGAACTCGCAACCTTCCGGTTACAACGCTCTAACCACTAGGCTAC
This sequence comes from Oncorhynchus nerka, assembly GCF_034236695.1. NCBI lineage: Eukaryota > Metazoa > Chordata > Actinopteri > Salmoniformes > Salmonidae > Oncorhynchus > Oncorhynchus nerka. Next base: position 5,810,803 of record NC_088415.1, on the reverse strand, counting down.
GCTGCCGCCCCGGCAGTACTAACCACTTCATATCCTCCTCAGGGTTCCCAGGAGCAGGGGGGATATCTAAAGGATGGTGGGTCAGTGTGGTTCTGGGGAGCCCCAAACCACGCACCGTCCAGCGCCCCCCCCCTCCAGCCCACCCTCACCCGGCGCCCCCAGTCCAGCACCCTGGTCCAGCGCCCCAGCCCACCACCCCTCCAGCCCACCCGGCGCCCCCAGTCCAGCACCCCGGTCCAGCGCCCCAGCCCACCACCCCTCCAGCCCACCCTCACCCGGCACCCCCAGCCAACAGAGCGGTCCAGTAAAGACACACCACCACCAATCAACAGGTTGAAACACACAAAGGGAGAAGACACCTTCCACCCTGTCTGTCCTCTCAGCACAGAAATATGGACTTGATCAAGCCAGTCGGTGTTGGACCTGTTTTACATTTTGCATCACACAAAAAGAAGCGATTTCTGCAAGCGCTCTCTAAAACAGACGTCAGCCTTTATTCAACCTCTATTCGCCGAAGCGTTACAGATCGCACGCTATCGAAATTTCTGATTGAGCCGACATATTTCAGCGTTTTACCGTGAATGCAGTCTCCACTAACATCGCCTTTTAAAATGTAAATCACGCCGTAACGCTGAACTTCCGCGATATGGATTGAAAAGACCCCCCTTTGTATATTATTCCATACATTGATATAAGATGTGAATTCAATCAAACACACAGTCCAGTTATACCCCCCCCCCCCCTGCCCCTACTCTCCTCTTTCTTTGATTAATTTTCCCCCCTCACTTCCTTCCTTCGTTTCATAACTGGTCCGCAGCCTGTTCTTCTCTGTGCAGCACCACTGAAGGGACAAGATGTTTCCCCTTTTCTCCTGATACTGGCTGGTTGCCAGGCAACAATATGGGAACATTCATACATGAGTGGAATAAAACAACTGCGTTTAGATCAGACCATAGAGCAACAACAACAACACAAAGGTATAGACATTAATCAAATAAGATCTGATTACAGATCAGATTCACCAAACTCCTACAGCAGGAACCTGTTGACATGAGTCAGATTCGGATTTGTTTACTGTAACAGTATTTGCTTTCGGAGCAGCATGGTAGTTGAATAAAATCTCCTTGTACATTGCAAGAACCTGTTAGAGAGAGCTAGAGAGAGAGACAGGCAGCAGAAACCTGTAGCCTGGTTCAGAGCTAGAGAGAGAGACAGGCAGCAGAAACCTGTAGCCTGGTTCAGAGCTAGAGAGAGACAGGCAGCAGAAACCTGTAGCCTGGTTCAGAGCTAGAGAGAGACAGGCAGCAGAAACCTGTAGCCTGGTTCAGAGCTAGAGAGAGACAGGCAGCAGAAACCGATTGCCTGATTCAGAGCTAGAGAGAGACAGGCAGCAGAAACCTGTTGCCTGGTTCAGAGCTAGAGAGAGACAGGCAGCAGAAACCTGTTAGAGAGAGCTAGAGAGAGACAGGCAGCAGAAACCTGTTAGAGAGAGCTAGAGAGAGACAGGCAGCAGAAACCTGTTGCCTGGTTCAGAGCTAGAGAGAGACAGGCAGCAGAAACCTGTTAGAGAGAGCTAGAGAGAGACAGGCAGCAGAAACCTGTTGCCTGGTTCAGAGCTAGAGAGAGACAGGCAGCAGAAACCTGTTAGCCTGGAGAGCTAGAGAGAGACAGGCAGCAGAAACCGGTTGCCTGGTTCAGAGCTAGAGAGAGAGACAGGCAGCAAAAACCTGTAGCCTGGTTCAGAGCTAGAGAGAGACAGGCAGCAGAAACCGGTTGCCTGGTTCAGAGCTAGAGAGAGACAGGCAGCAGAAACCTGTTAGAGAGAGCTAGAGAGAGACAGAGAGAGACAGACAGCAGAAACCTGCTAGAGAGAGACAGGCAGCAGAAACCTGTTGCCTGGTTCAGAGCTAGAGAGAGACAGGCAGCAGAAACCTGTTAGAGAGAGCTAGAGAGAGACAGGCAGCAGAAACCTGTAGCCTGGTTCAGAGCTAGAGAGAGACAGGCAGCAGAAACCTGTTGCCTAGTTCAGAGCTAGAGAGAGACAGGCAGGAGAAACCTGTTGCCTAGTTCAGAGCTAGAGAGAGACAGGCAGCAGAAACCTGTTAGAGAGAGCTAGAGAGAGACAGGCAGCAGAAACCTGTTGCCTAGTTCAGAGCGAGAGAGAGACAGGCAGCAGAAACCTGTTGCCTGGTTCAGAGCTAGAGAGAGAGACAGGCAGCAGAAACCTGTTGCTTGGTTCAGAGCTAGAGAGAGACAGGCAGCAGAAACCTGTAGCCTGGTTCAGAGCTAGAGAGAGACAGGCAGCAGAAACCTGTTGCCTGGTTCAGAGCTAGAGAGAGACAGGCAGCAGAAACCTGTTGCCTAGTTCAGAGCTAGAGAGAGACAGGCAGCAGAAACCTGTAGCTTGGTTCAGGCTAGAGAGAGAGACAGGCAGCAGAAACCTGTAGCCTGGTTCAGAGCTAGAGAGAGAGACAGGCAGCAGAAACCTGTTGCCTGGTTCAGAGCTAGAGAGAGACAGGCAGCAGAAACCTGTTGCTTGGTACAGGCTAGAGAGAGACAGGCAGCAGAAACCTGTTGCTTGGTTCAGGCTAGAGAGAGAGACAGGCAGCAGAAACCTGTAGCCTGGTTCAGAGCTAGAGAGAGACAGGCAGCAGAAACCTGTAGCCTGGTTCAGAGCTAGAGAGAGACAGGCAGCAGAAACCTGTAGCCTGGTTCAGAGCTAGAGAGAGACAGGCAGCAGACACCTGTAGCCTGGTTGAGAGCTAGAGAGAGAGACAGGCAGCAGAAACCTGTTGCTTGGTTCAGAGCTAGAGAGAGACAGGCAGCAGAAACCTGTTAGAGAGAGCTAGAGAGAGACAGGCAGCAGAAACCGGTTGCCTGGTTCAGAGCTAGAGAGAGAGACAGGCAGCAAAAACCTGTAGCCTGGTTCAGAGCTAGAGAGAGACAGGCAGCAGACACCTGTAGCCTGGTTGAGAGCTAGAGAGAGAGACAGGCAGCAGAAACCTGTTGCTTGGTTCAGAGCTAGAGAGAGACAGGCAGCAGAAACCTGTTAGAGAGAGCTAGAGAGAGACAGGCAGCAGAAACCTGTTAGAGAGAGCTAGAGAGAGACAGGCAGCAGAAACCTGTTGCCTGGTTCAGAGCTAGAGAGAGACAGGCAGCAGAAACCTGTTAGAGAGAGACAGGCAGCAGAAACCGGTTGCCTGGTTCAGAGCTAGAGAGAGAGACAGGCAGCAAAAACCTGTAGCCTGGTTCAGAGCTAGAGAGAGACAGGCAGCAGACACCTGTAGCCTGGTTGAGAGCTAGAGAGAGAGACAGGCAGCAGAAACCTGTTGCTTGGTTCAGAGCTAGAGAGAGACAGGCAGCAGAAACCTGTTAGAGAGAGCTAGAGAGAGACAGGCAGCAGAAACCTGTTAGAGAGAGCTAGAGAGAGACAGGCAGCAGAAACCTGTTGCCTGGTTCAGAGCTAGAGAGAGACAGGCAGCAGAAACCTGTTAGAGAGAGCTAGAGAGAGACAGGCAGCAGAAACCGGTTGCCTGGTTCAGAGCTAGAGAGAGAGACAGGCAGCAAAAACCTGTAGCCTGGTTCAGAGCTAGAGAGAGACAGGCAGCAGAAACCGGTTGCCTGGTTCAGAGCTAGAGAGAGACAGGCAGCAGAAACCTGTTAGAGAGAGCTAGAGAGAGACAGGCAGCAGAAACCTGCTAGAGAGAGACAGGCAGCAGAAACCTGTTGCCTTGTTCAGAGCTAGAGAGAGACAGGCAGCAGAAACCTGTAGCCTGGTTCAGAGCTAGAGAGAGACAGGCAGCAGAAACCTGTAGCCTGGTTCAGAGCTAGAGAGAGACAGGCAGCAGAAACCTGTAGCCTGGTTCAGAGCTAGAGAGAGACAGGCAGCAGAAACCTGTAGCCTGGTTCAGAGCTAGAGAGAGACAGGCAGCAGAAACCGGTTGCCTGATTCAGAGCTAGAGAGAGACAGGCAGCAGAAACCTGTTAGAGAGAGCTAGAGAGAGACAGGCAGCAGAAACCTGTTGCCTGGTTCAGAGCTAGAGAGAGACAGGCAGCAGAAACCTGTTAGAGAGAGCTAGAGAGAGACAGGCAGCAGAAACCTGTTGCCTGGTTCAGAGCTAGAGAGAGACAGGCAGCAGAAACCTGTTAGAGAGAGCTAGAGAGAGACAGGCAGCAGAAACCGGTTGCCTGGTTCAGAGCTAGAGAGAGAGACAGGCAGCAAAAACCTGTAGCCTGGTTCAGAGCTAGAGAGAGACAGGCAGCAGAAACCGGTTGCCTGGTTCAGAGCTAGAGAGAGACAGGCAGCAGAAACCTGTTAGAGAGAGCTAGAGAGAGACAGGCAGCAGAAACCTGCTAGAGAGAGACAGGCAGCAGAAACCTGTTGCCTGGTTCAGAGCTAGAGAGAGACAGGCAGCAGAAACCTGTTAGAGAGAGCTAGAGAGAGACAGGCAGCAGAAACCTGTAGCCTGGTTCAGAGCTAGAGAGAGACAGGCAGCAGAAACCGGTTGCCTGGTTCAGAGCTAGAGAGAGACAGGCAGCAGAAACCTGTTAGAGAGAGCTAGAGAGAGACAGGCAGCAGAAACCTGCTAGAGAGAGACAGGCAGCAGAAACCTGTTGCCTGGTTCAGAGCTAGAGAGAGACAGGCAGCAGAAACCTGTTAGAGAGAGCTAGAGAGAGACAGGCAGCAGAAACCTGTAGCCTGGTTCAGAGCTAGAGAGAGACAGGCAGCAGAAACCTGTTGCCTAGTTCAGAGCTAGAGAGAGACAGGCAGGAGAAACCTGTTGCCTAGTTCAGAGCTAGAGAGAGACAGGCAGCAGAAACCTGTTAGAGAGAGCTAGAGAGAGACAGGCAGCAGAAACCTGTTGCCTAGTTCAGACCGAGAGAGAGACAGGCAGCAGAAACCTGTTGCCTGGTTCAGAGCTAGAGAGAGAGACAGGCAGCAGAAACCTGTTGCTTGGTTCAGAGCTAGAGAGAGACAGGCAGCAGAAACCTGTAGCCTGGTTCAGAGCTAGAGAGAGACAGGCAGCAGACACCTGTAGCCTGGTTGAGAGCTAGAGAGAGAGACAGGCAGCAGAAACATGTAGCCTGGTTCAGAGCTAGAGAGAGACAGGCAGCAGAAACCTGTTGCCTGGTTCAGAGCTAGAGAGAGACAGGCAGCAGAAACCTGTTGCCTAGTTCAGAGCTAGAGAGAGAGACAGGCAGCAGAAACCTGTAGCCTGGTTCAGAGCTAGAGAGAGAGACAGGCAGCAGAAACCTGTAGCCTGGTTCAGAGCTAGAGAGAGAGACAGGCAGCAGAAACCTGTAGCCTGGTTCAGAGCTAGAGAGAGACAGGCAGCAGAAACCTGTTGCCTGGTTCAGAGCTAGAGAGAGACAGGCAGCAGAAACCTGTTGCCTAGTTCAGAGCTAGAGAGAGAGACAGGCAGCAGAAACCTGTAGCCTGGTTCAGAGCTAGAGAGAGAGACAGGCAGCAGAAACCTGTAGCCTGGTTCAGAGCTAGAGAGAGAGACAGGCAGCAGAAACCTGTTGCCTGGTTCAGAGCTAGAGAGAGACAGGCAGCAGAAACCTGTTGCTTGGTACAGGCTAGAGAGAGACAGGCAGCAGAAACCTGTTGCCTGGGTTCTCTCTCTGTGATGTTCCCAACACAACTACCCAGTGACCTGGAAAAACTGCTGCTCAGCGTAAAGATAAAAGCCCTTCTGGAACATAATGATCCGTGTTTGTTTTTCCCTGGTCCCTTCTGTTCTGTGTGTTTGGTTCCTGGGTAACCAGACATGACACATTCACGTAGTCTAATGGTTAGAACTCTATTGTAATCTATGTACCGACAATAGCATTTAGTTAGCTTCTGGTTAAATCCCCAAGACAGGTCTGTCAATGTATTGACTGATGTGCAAATGTAATGTGCTTTATATATTCACAAACATTAACCTCTGATGGAATTTAATTTGTATATATATATATATATATATTTTATGGAACCAACCTCACTTGATTTACCAAATACAACCAAAATATATTTTTATTTTTAATCCCAGCCCCCTCAGGCCTTTTGGTAGGCCGCCATTGTAAATAACAATTTGTTCTCAACTGACTTGCCTAGATAAATAAAGGTTCAATCAAAATAAAATAAGCGGTTTTCCTTTCTTTGAGGTATAGAAATGTATCTCTCAGTATAAAATAGCAGAATGCTGGAGAAAGCTTTTCTCAACAGGGTAAGATAAAATACCATGGTGCTGTTAGAGGCCGTTATGACTCATGAACCTTTTCTAGAATAATCCGTAGTAATGATCCTGTTATGGGTTAGGGTGAATCTGTGTGCATTGTGTTTAGGCATAGGGGACTGCCTCGGAGTGTATGAATGATTACACAAGGGTGAATAGGAGACATTTGTCAGGGTTATGATACGGTCAAGGTTAAGTTACTGTCCAACCGACTGGTTTCTGTGGGAAGCGAAGAGCTTTCTACATAGCAGTTGGGGAGAGAAGTGAGAACGATAAGATGCGGATACCATTCTGCTATCTGAAGGGAGAGCAGAGCCAGACAGCCATCTGGTCCAGCCTGTCCCAGCCTGCTGAGACATTCACCCCAGGTACTGTAGATAAAAACTGACTCTGTAGCTAGCGCTGTGCTATTCAGCTGAGGAATCCTGTTCTGGTCGTAGCTTTTCTCTGCGTCCGTATCCGAGTACCGTACCGGAGTAGAACCTAACAGTGTCAGACGATACGGTGTCTCGACTCAAGAGTTTTCATCCTGAGGGTCCCATAAAATGTAGCATAGATTTTTATCAAACAAAACTATTTTTATATTCAGATGTAGGAACTGGGTTCTACAGCTTAAACCCCTGATCTAGATGTGTGAAGGTTAATTTATTTTATGTAGGGAAGCTAATTATTCCTAATTTATGACATTCCTGAGAGTGTGTAAAACGTACAAAACTTATATTGGTAATAAAAAAATACATGTTCTCTATAGGGTCTGATCCTTTGAATGTTGGAAACTGATTGCCCAGGGTAACGTTGACTGTTGGAAACTGATTGCCCAGGGTAACGTTGACTGTTGGAAACTGATTGCCCAGGGTAACGTTGACTGTTGGAAACTGATTGCCCAGGGTAACGTTGACTGTTGGAAACTGATTGCCCAGGGTGCGTTGACTGTTGAAACTGATTGCCCAGGGTGCGTTGACTGTTGAAACTGATTGCCCAGGGTGCGTTGACTGTTGGAAACTGATTGCCCAGGGTGCGTTGACTGTTGGAAACTGATTGCCCAGGGTAACGTTGACTGTTGGAAACTGATTGCCCAGGGTGCGTTGACTGTTGGAAACTGATTGCCCAGGGTGCGTTGACTGTTGGAAACTGATTGCCCAGGGTAACGTTGACTGTTGGAAACTGATTGCCCAGGGTAACGTTGACTGTTGGAAACTGATTGCCCAGGGTAACGTTGACTGTTGGAAACTGATTGCCCAGGGTAACGTTGACTGTTGGAAACTGATTGCCCAGGGTAACGTTGACTGTTGGAAACTGATTGCCCAGGGTAACGTTGACTGTTGGAAACTGATTGCCCAGGGTAACGTTGACTGTTGGAAACTGATTGCCCAGGGTAACGTTGACAGTTCGGCATACCAAGATTGTTTTCAGAGCAATAAATTCCATTGAAAGAAACAGAAAAATGACAGACAAGTCCATAATTAGGCTGAGGCTACTTTTACTAGACATCTGCAATCACAGGGTGACAAAGTGGAGAAGTTAACAAAAAGTTGAGGGCACCACAGTGTTACAGACAAGTACAAATGTAAAAAAAGTTGTTTTTTTTATATATATTTTGTTCATAGATTAAAACTTTTAAAAAACGGGATACAAAATAAAACCAACGATCATTGTCAGCCTGTCCTACTAAGACAAAAAAAAAAAGAAAGGCTATGTTCCAATATCCATACTACCTAGTATGAAGCAATGTAACAGGCATACATTCTATGTAGTGTGGAGGATGGAACAGAATCAAGGGTTTAGGGAATGAGGACGCAGCCTCGGTCTCCTAGCGTTTATCCCATCTCTCAGGATGGGGGTGAACTCCCCGGCTGGGACGTCCCGGCTTTGCTGCCCTCGCTGACCTGCCTCTTCATCACCATCTCCCTGGCAACGCAGGTCACCTGGCCGTTGGTCACAGTCATGGCCGCCGCCCTGGAAGAGAGAGGTAGAGTGTGAGCGCAAAGCAAAACGGGGAGATGGTAAGTGTGTCCTGCGTGGCTCAGTTGGTAAGACTGTAGCACTAACAATGCAAAAGGTCACTGGTTCAATTCCCAGGGATGGAGGACAGGTTGAGTGTGATGCAAGGAGGAGTCGTTTAGAGAGAGAGAGGTTGAGTTTGAGAACAAGGAGTCGTTTAGAGAGAGAGAGGTTGAGTTTGAGAACAAGGAGGAGTTTAGAGAGAGAGAGAGAGGTTGAGTGTGAGAACAAGGAGTCGTCGTTTAGAGAGAGGTAGTGTGAGAACAAGGAGGAGTCGTTTAGAGAGAGAGAGAGGTAGAGTGTGAGAACAAGGAAAAATGCCATTGTAATGCAGCAGGGAGCACCTTGCTTAATGTTGTAGATGAAATTGCCATGAGGATTATGCCCTTAGCGTGTCAGAAAGCTGCCTGTCATAGTAGGGGACCCAGGAGGAAGTATTCATCAAGCAAGACAATGCCCTAATAAGGGTTTGGAAATGTCAGCTAATGAGTTGACTACTAGTTGAAGTTGTTTCACAACACTTTTAAATAGCTGGTTTTTGCTTGTGTGCAAATTTTGCTAGCATTCTGGTAAGACGCCCTATGGGACTTAGCGGGGTTTTGCTAGCATTCTGGTAAGACGCCCTATTGGGACTTAGCATTTTTGTTGTTGTGGTTGTTCCCCCTTGTGTACTAAGCCAGAAATACCATAAATCCCAGCGTGAGAGAAGGACAGTGTAAGGACATGACCATCTGAATAACGATCCTACAAGGCTGTAGGCTACACGTGAATATGCAAACCCTGCTACGCCTACATTTGTGTGAAATTACAGATGCTCATTCTGTTTTTATTTTATTTGTTTGATATTAATAAGCCTGTATTCTAGAAGGCCTGTATTCTAGAAGGCCTGTATTCTAGAAGGCCTGTATTCTAGAAGGCCTGTATTCTAGAAGGCCTGTATTCTAGAACACCTCTACTGACCAAATGAGTCTGTATAAATGTAAGCACGTGCATTATGGGACTATGTAACTTAAGATAAGCACCTTTCTCTTTAAAAGCCAATAAAAACAGCCCAACCAAGAATCTGTTGGTCCCCCCCCACACTTATGAACACTTGCAATCTCACCTTTACAAGAGTAGCTATCAGGAAGGTTATAGTCACCTCACCAATCAGTGTGAGGGCGGGGTTAACGGTTTGCTGAGCCAAGCATAGGTGTGGGAGGAGCTATGAATGGACATTTCTCCATTGAAAGTCTAAGGCCATTGAAATGCATTGAAATAGTACCAAAAAGGTGGGCAGAAGGAAATAAAAATCGAAATTTCTCCGTCTCAAATTCCAGTTAACTCCTAAAAATGACTTTCCCCATCTCAAGAAATGTCCATTTGTTATTCCCGAGTCCACCCGGTGTCATTTTGCCAACATTTTCCTTAAACTTACTTCTGCTTGGCCTCCTCCGTCAGAGTGGTCATTCCTGGCTGGTTCTGCTTCCCAAAGAAGAAGCTGGACCACCAATGTCCAGAGTCTTGTTTGGGTAGACCTGAGAAACAAGATTAACAACTAGGTCAAACACATATAAAATGACTAAACATAAGACAATTGCCAATATAATAGCCCCAGCATAATGCATAAGAGGTTGTCATGGATATACAGTAACCCGATGACCTGAAAATTCTATCACGCTCGGTAGCCACGATTTGAAATTATTTCTATAACATGCCCTGATAAAAATAACTACCCTAAAAAAAAGAAATATAATACATTTTTTAAAAACATTTTTTAAAATCGAATTAGCTACACATGGCAGTTGGTTCAGTAAAAAAAAAAAAAAAAAAAAAAAACTCCCCTTCACTGGTCTTCCTCGCTCTGTCTAACTTGAGCCCTCGCTATTCATGGGTTGGGCGTTTCGTCACAATAAGAGTTTTGAATGTTTGTTTTGGACGGATGCCCCCGACTGAGCCTTCTACTCAATGCATCATCAATGAGCGCCGATGAAGATTTCAAAAGATGCATTACAGTGGCTTGGAAATACAAGGACATTCAACAAGGAGGCAAATAATTATTTGGAAAACTCCCCCCCCTCGTCATTTTGACGTCACCAGATTGACTTTAGATGTAGCATCACGCTTGCTAGCATTGCCAGCTATTTTTGACGAAGCCTAGTGGTTAGAGCGTTGGACTAGTAACCGGAAGGTTGCAAGTTCAAACCCCCGAGCTGACAAGGTACAAATCTGTCGTTCTGCCCCTGAACAGGCAGTTAACCCACTGTTCCTAGGCAGTCATTGAAAATAAGAATTTGTTCTTAATTAACTGACTTGCCTAGTTAAATACAGATGAAACCATTTAAAAAAAAATAGAAATCCTCAAACTTTCATAGACCTACAGGCCAGGTACTTTATACATGTATACAATTAACAAAAAGGACAAACAATTCACACAATGAAAGTGCACAAATTAGTGAGAGACAGAGAGCATTCTGGAGAGACAGAGAGCATTCTGGAGAGACAGAGAGCATTCTGGAGAGACAGAGAGCATTCTGGAGAGACAGAGAGCATCCTGGAGAGACAGAGAGCATTCTGGAGAGACAGAGAGCATTCTGGAGAGACAGAGAGCATTCTGGAGAGACAGAGAGCATCCTGGAGAGACAGAGAGCATCCTGGAGAGCATTCTGGAGAGACAGAGAGCATCCTGGAGAGACAGAGAGCATCCTGGAGAGACAGAGAGCATCCTGGAGAGACAGAGAGCATCCTGGAGAGACAGAGAGCATTCTGGAGAGACAGAGAGCATCCTGGAGAGACAGAGCATCCTGGAGAGACAGAGAGCATCCTGGAGAGACAGAGAGCATCCTGGAGAGACAGAGAGCATTCTGGAGAGACAGAGAGCATTCTGGAGAGACAGAGAGCATTCTGGAGAGACAGAGCGAGATTAGGGACAAAATGTATGAAAATACTAAGCTGTAGTGTAGACCCCAATGTAATTCTCAACGGATCTGGTCCACCTCAGATCCGAATCAGGGATTGATTCCCCCCCCCAAAAAAAAGACCTGGTCCTGGTGGTGTCAGATGGGAATTTCACAGATTCAATTCGGTTAGGATCTCAATTCCAGGTCCAAGAACACCTGAACTGTCACATAACTCACTAAACGACCTTATCACTGTGGAAAGACTGCCTGCCATTCTCTGCTGCCTCAGGGGCACAGTGCCATGACATAACCAACTGACTGGCTCAACTCACAGCAAGGGAATCCTACAGTCACCAACCTTAAAAGGACTACCATGTAGTAAGACTGGGACTATACCAGTATCACCATACTCACACGGTCTCTACCCCACCAGTTTGGGTTAACTCCCAGTACCACAGTCCCTACCCCACCAGTTTGGGTTAACTCCCAGTACCACAGTCCCTACCCCACCAGTTTGGGTTAACTCCCAGTACCATAGTCCCTACCCCACCAGTTTGGGTTAACTCCCAGTACCACAGTCCCTACCCCACCAGTTTGTTAAGTCCCGGTACCACCCCTGAACAGTCCCTACCCCACCAGTTTGGGTTAACTCCCAGTACCACAGTCCCTACCCCACCAGTTTGGGAACGCCCATTACCACCCCTGAACACAGTCTCTACCCCACCAGTTTGGGTTAACTCAGCAGACACATTTCCCACCAGCACCCATATGCTTGCTTTGTGTACCTGGATGGTGTGGAATAACCTCCCCACTGTACTCTGAACTGCCACAGGAGCTGCTGCTGGAGGTGGAGCCGATGCGCCCTGGGGAAAGTTAAACCAATAGGATTGTTAGGTTTGTACAGGACAACTCATTCAGTACCTTTACAAGCCCATTCCAGACCTAGGCTATTGTCACAAGATCAATCCATTCTCCTGTCACTGTATCAGGATAAGGCTGGACAATACAACCCATTCATGACAAAGAGGTTTGATCCCCACAATTTCTGAGGTGCAGTTAACTCTAATGATCTTATCCTCTGCAGCAGAGGTAACTCTGAGTCTTCCTTTCCTGTGGCAGTCCTCATGGGAGCCAGTTTCATCATAGAGCTTGATGGTTTTTGCGACTGCATTTTGAAGAAACTTTCAAAGTTCTTGAATTTTTCCAGATTGATTGATCTTCATGTCTTAAAGTAATGATGGACTGTTGTTCCTCTTTGCTTATTTGAGCTGTTCTTGCCATAATATGGACTTGGTCTTTACCAAATAGGGATATCTTTTGTATAGCACCCCTACCTTGTCACAACACAACTGATTGGCTCAAAAGCATTAAGGAAAGAAATTCCACAAATTAACTTTTAAACAAAGCACACCTGTTAAATGAAATGCATTCCAGGTGACTACCTCATGAAGCTGGTTGAGAGAATGCCAAGAGTGTGCAAAGCTGTCATCAAGGTAAAGGGTGGCTTACTTTGAAGAATCTAAAATATATTTCGATTTGTTTAACACATTTTTGGTTACTACATGATTCCATATGAGTTATTTCATAGTTTGATGTCTTCACTATTATTCTACAATGTAGAAAATATATATATTTTTTAAATAAATAAAACTGTAGGTGTATCCAAACTTTTGACTGAGTCTTACTTGCGTGACTGTTTTCAAATGCTTCCAAAGACAAAGGAAAAAACACTGATGAAGCTTGATTAAGTTAGGGGCCCGAGGGCTTCGTTTGTAAAGACATGTCCCGACCCGAGAGTTACTCACTTCGGTAGTAGTCGTTGGTAGCAACGAGAGAACCACCTGCGTTGATCGCTGCCATTCTTCAGATCTAGTTGAATATTGCGTTAAGATAGAAACCCTGGAAGAAAGGGAGACTAGAAGTCAAACGTTTGTACAAAGCCAGACATTATAAGCACAAGTTTATTTTTTTGCAGTTCTTCAGAATGCATGGCTGGCTAAGTACATATAGTAACACCTCCCGCACTTATCAACATTGAAGCAAGCATTACTGGCAAGGCTGTCTCAAACTGTTAGTGTGTAAGCTACCATCTGTTCTGTGACATTAATGTAGGCATCTGATACTACTAAACACAAATGACATGGTATTTTTTAACTGGTCTAGGAACAGTGGGTTAACTGGTCTAGGAACCGTGGGTTAACTGGTCTAGGAACCGTGGGTTAACTGGTCTAGGAACCGTGGGTTAACTGGTCTAGGAACCGTGGGTTAACTGGTCTAGGAACCGTGGGTTAACTGGTCTAGGAACAGTGGGTTAACTGGTCTAGGAACCGTGGGTTAACTGGTCTAGGAACCGTGGGTTAACTGGTCTAGGAACCGTGGGTTAACTGGTCTAGGAACCGTGGGTTAACTGGTCTAGGAACAGTGGGTTAACTGCCTTGTTCAGGAGAAGAAGGTGGTCAGCTCCGGGATTCGGCCCAATTAACCTTTCGGTTACCGGACGAACGGTCTAACCACCCAAAGGTATAACTACTCTCGACCCAAAATTACAATATCTTAGTCATGTGGGTGTACTAAACTCAGGGACCATGACCTAAACCTAACCTAACCATGACCTAACCTAACCATGACCTAAACCTAACCATGACCAAAACCAAACCCTAATCCAAACCGTGTGGTACATAACTAGCTAGTAACGTTAGATAGCTAGCAAGGTGTAGTTAGGCGCCTAGCTAACTTACAATGTTCCCATTCTTTAACAAAAAACGTGAACGAAAATGACAATCTTGAGTTTAGAAACATAACATATGTTGGTCTGTTGTTGAAGGAAAAAGCCAACTCGACTAAACGTTACCTAGAATAACATGTTGTCCATTTGGGACGAAAGACCTTAAAAAAAAAAAAATTGTCGAGATAAAAATGTCAAAAAGCAAATCTTCCTTGGTAATGTTGGCAAACAATAACATGAAAGTCCGTTTAGCTGCAAACAAATTACAAGAAAGAAAGAAAGAAAGAAAAAAGATCCGAGTCGGTAAGACTGAAATCACGATGACTTCGTGCTATTATCAAAATGTCCAAAACAACAAAACACAATGTTATAATGACCGAGAGCATCATTAGCATTAGCTAACTAACTTAGCATCACTGTATTCATCATTAAAATGCAGTTTAAAACCAAATTCTCACCTTTCTTTTGTTTGTTACCCAAGAGACGAGCTGATGTTAAACAGCACCCAAGTCAATCTGCGAGACGAGTAAAGGAGTTAACGCTTGGACGACGGGGCCCATTTATAAAATAGATTTTGTTTGGGGTAAAATAAAACAAAACCCTCTATAACGACCCTGTAATAAGTAGTGAAATATATTCGCAGTAAATGTTCGTTTTTTTTTGTTGTTGCCAGAATGAAGGATTGGCGAGTGGTTTTATACTACGAGGAAGACACTCGGATGTTGGTCAGACAAGGAGGGGTTTGATTTTCATTCGTGCACGACGTGCAAGTGGGTTGACAAGAGTGTGTTTGCTCAGAAAAAAACCGGTTTATAAAACTATTTATAAATGATAGTAAATAAATACATATTTATCTGTCAACAATTGTCAAAAAAAATATATATATACATATTTATCTGTCAACAATTGTAAAACAATATATACATATTTATATGTAAACAATTGTAAAAAATATATATACATATTTATCTGTCAACAATTGTAAAACAATATGTACATTTTTATCTATCAACAATTATTATATTTACGAAATCGTTTCCAACACCGACAAAACTATGACTTCCCTGGTGGTCTAGTGGTTAGGATTCGGCGCTCTCACCGCCGCGGCCCGGGTTCGATTCCCGGTCAGGGAACAACTGTTTTATCAATAGATCTCATATCAACAGACCTTAGTAGAGTTTCACGTCCTCTTCAAATCAAATCAAAATATTATTGGTCACGTGCACGTGTTTAAGCAATGTATGCGGGTGTTACTAAATGCTTGTGTTTCTAACTACAACAGAGCAGTAATATGTAACAATTTCACAATATACACATCTAAGTAAAGGAATGATGAATTAAGAATGTAATAAATATATGGATGAGCAATGTCAAAGCGGCATTGACTAAGATACAGTAGAATAGAATAGAATACAGTATATACATATGAGTATGATGTAAACATTATTAAAGCAACTGGTGGTAGAGGTTTTTCAGTCTCTCGGTCCCAGCTTTGATGCACCTGTACTGACCTCGCCTTCTAGAGGATAGCGGGGTGAACAGGCAGTGGCTCGGGTGGTTGTTGTCCTTGATGATCTTTTTGGCCTTCCTGTGACATCCGGTGGTGTAGGTGTCCTGGAGGGCAGGTAGTTTGCCCCTGGTGATGTGTTGGGCAGACTGCACCACCCTCTGGAGAGCCCTGCGGTTGCGGCCGGGGGCAGTTGCTGTACCAGGCGGTGATACAGCCCGACAGGATGCTCTCAATTGAACATCTGTAAAAGTTTGTGAGGGTTATAGGTGCCAAGCCAAATTTCTTCAGCCTCCTGAGGTTGAAGAGGCGCTGTTGTGCCTTCTTCGCCACACTGTCTGTGTGAGTGGAAACATTTCAGTTTGTCGGTGATGTGTACGGTGAGGAACTTGAAACTCCACTGCTGTCCCGTTGACGTGGAAGGGGGGGGGTCCACGATCATCTCCTTTGTGTTGTTGATGATGTTGAGTGAGAGGTTATTTTCCTTGCACCACACTCCCAGAGCTCTTCTAGTTATAACAGGTCTGTTCAGGGTATAAATGCAGAACGTTCATTGTTCGGCTACGTTAAGGTCTGTGTATTTTATGGTGTTTATTTAGGCTTTGTGGGGATTGGTATTTGTTACTTTACCAAGACATTTAACTTACCCTTTAGCTGTAACACAAATATATTATAGATCACCACAAAAGCGCCCAAGGAAACAATGTACACCCATATCTTACCGAAGTAAAGAATTATGTGTGTGAATGGCTCGTTTTGATCTCTGGGTGTCAATAATAAGACATGAGAAACTGCAACGTGTTTGTCTATGGAGATTGCATGGACGTGTGCTCGATTTGATACATCTGTCAGCAACGGGTGTGGCTGAAGTAGCCGAATCCACACATTTTTGTACAGTATATATATATATAGTGTATGCCGGTAAAGAAAGTTATATTTGTGGGGGAATTTTCCAGATGCCTCTTCAACCTCAGGAGGCTGAATAAATTTGGCTTGTCACAATTGAAAGCATCCTGTCGGGCTGTATCACCGCCTGGTACGACAACTGCATCACCTGTAACCGCAGGGCTCTCCAGAGGATGTTGTGGTCTTCCCAACGCATCACCGGGGGCAAACTACCTGCCCTCCAGGACAACTACACCACCCGATGTCACAGGAAGGACAAAAATATAATCAAGGACAACAACAACCCGAGCCACTGCCTGTTCACCCTGCTATAACCCAGAAGGCGAGGTCAGTACAGGTGCATCAAAGCTGAGACCGAGAGACTGAAAAACAGATTTTATCTCAAGGCCATCAGGCTGTTGAATAGCAATCCCTAGCCGGCCACCACCCGGTTACTCAACCCTGCTGCCCTGTACACAGTGGGCTCCAAATTCACTGGCACCCCTGACTGGCAATGCACAAACAACATTAAAAAAATATAATACTTAAAAAAATAAAGAAATAATAGAATTACAGAGAAACTCAAAATACCAACATGTGAGAAATACTGTACTTTATTAATGTTTCAATGGAGCCAACCAAAAATATACAATTATTTAATACAAAAATACATTTAACCAAAATCAAGGTTTCATCATAATTATTGGCACTCCTCATTTAGTACTTAGTGCCACCACCTCTGGCAAGGATAACAGCATGGAGTCTTTTCCTGTGATGTTTGACCAGGTTCAGGAACACATCTGGAGGGATTATGGACCATTCCTCTATGCAGATCCTTTCAAGATCCTTCACATTCTTGGGTTTGTGCTTATCAACTGCCCTCTTCCACTCAGCCCACAGGTTTTCCATTGGATTGAGGTCCGGCCACTGAGATGGCCATGGCAGAACATTGATTTTGTCATCATCGAACCATTTCTGTGTGGATCTTGAGGTATGTTTCGGGTCATTGTCTTGTTGGAAAGTCCACCTACGGCCAAGTCCCAGCCTTCTGACAGAGGCAACAAGATCGTGATCCAAAATTGCCTGATACTTGGTGGAATTCATTATGCCAGCAATCTGAACCAGTGTCCCTGGACCTCTGGAATTAAAACAGCCCCAAAACATCACTGACCCACCACCAAGGAGAGGTGCCTCTCCTGGTATGTATCTCTGTTTCACCGTGGGTATGAGGTGCCTCTCCTGGTATGTATCTCTGTTTCACCGTGGGTATGAGGTGTCTCTCCTGGTATCCATCTCTGTTTCACCGTGGGTATGAGGTGCCTCTCCTGGTATCTCTGTTTCACCGTGGGTATGAGGTGCCTCTTCTTGTATCTCTGTTTCACCGTGGGTATGAGGTGCCTCTCCTGGTATGCATCTCTGTTTCACCGTGGGTATGAGGTGCCTCTCCTGGTATCTCTGTTTCACCGTGGGTATGAGGTGCCTCTCCTGGTATGCATCTCTGTTTCACCGTGGGTATGAGGTGCCTCTCCTGGTATGTATCTCTGTTTCACCGTGGGTATGAGGTGCCTCTCCTTGTATCTCTGTTTCACCGTGGGTATGAGGTGCCTCTCCTGGTATGTATCTCTGTTTCACCGTGGGTATGAGGTGCCTCTCCTGGTATGTATCTCTGTTTCACCGTGGGTATGAGGTGCCTCTCCTTGTATCTCTGTTTCACCGTGGGTATGAGGTGCCTCTCCTGGTATGTATCTCTGTTTCACCGTGGGTATGAGGTGCCTCTCCTGGTATGTATCTCTGTTTCACCGTGGGTATGAGGTGCCTCTCCTGGTATGCATCTCTGTTTCACCGTGGGTATGAGGTGTCTCTCCTGGTTTGTATCTCTGTTTCACCGTGGGTATGAGGTGCCTCTCCTTGTATGCATCTCTGTTTCACCGTGGGTATGAGGTGTCTCTCCTTGTATCTCTGTTTCACCGTGGGTATGAGGTGTCTCTCCTGGTATGCATCTCTGTTTCACCGTGGGTATGAGGTAACTCTCCTGGTATGTATCTCTGTTTCACCGTGGGTATGAGGTGCCTCTCCTGGTATGTATCTCTGTTTCACCGTGGGTATGAGGTGTCTCTCCTGGTATCCATCTCTGTTTCACCGTGGGTATGAGGTGCCTCTCCTGGTATCTCTGTTTCACCGTGGGTATGAGGTGCCTCTTCTTGTATCTCTGTTTCACCGTGGGTATGAGGTGCCTCTCCTGGTATGCATCTCTGTTTCACCGTGGGTATGAGGTGTCTCTCCTTGTATCTCTGTTTCACCGTGGGTATGAGGTGTCTCTCCTGGTATGTATCTCTGTTTCACGGTGGGTATGAGGTGTCTCTCCTTGTATCTCTGTTTCACCGTGGGTATGAGGTGTCTCTCCTTGTATCTCTGTTTCACCGTGGGTATGAGGTGTCTCTCCTGGTTTGTATCTCTGTTTCACCGTGGGTATGAGGTGCCTCTCCTTGTATGTATCTCTGTTTCACCGTGGGTATGAGGTGTCCCTCCTTGTATCTCTGTTTCACCGTGGGTATGAGGTGTCTCTCCTGGTATGCATCTCTGTTTCACCGTGGGTATGAGGTAACTCTCCTGGTATGTATCTCTGTTTCACCGTGGGTATGAGGTGCCTCTCCTGGTATGTATCTCTGTTTCACCGTGGGTATGAGGTGCCTCTCCTTGTATCTCTGTTTCACCGTGGGTATGAGGTGCCTCTCCTTGTATCTCTGTTTCACCGTGGGTATGAGGTGCCTCTCCTGGTATGTATCTCTGTTTCACCGTGGGTATGAGGTGCCTCTCCTGGTATGTATCTCTGTTTCACCGTGGGTATGAGGTGCCTCTCCTTGTATCTCTGTTTCACCGTGGGTATGAGGTGCCTCTCCTGGTATGTATCTCTGTTTCACCGTGGGTATGAGGTGCCTCTCCTGGTATGTATCTCTGTTTCACCGTGGGTATGAGGTGCCTCTCCTGGTATGCATCTCTGTTTCACCGTGGGTACGAGGTGCCTCTCCTGGTATCTCTGTTTCACCGTGGGTATGAGGTGCCTCTCCTGGTATGTATCTGTTTCACCGTGGGTATGAGGTGCCTCTCCTGGTATGTATCTGTTTCACCGTGGGTATGAGGTGCCTCTCCTGGTATGTATCTCTGTTTCGACGCCAAACATGCCGATGCTGTATCTGACCAAAACGTTCCATTTTGGTCTCATCGGACCAGAGCACCTTCTTCCAGTCATAATTTAAATGACGTTTGGTTCCAAGCGCTTGCGTCTGTGTCTTGGGGTCAGAAAGGGCTGGCAACCCTTCCAAAGAGCCTGTGGTTGTGGCTTCTAGTGTTTTTTAAAAAACCTGGTAACCCCAAGGCCCACAATTCTTTCACACTGATTTTGGGGTAGTTTGTTGCTTCTCTCACCATCCTCCTCCATATCCTGGGGTCAAAATGCATGTTTGTCCTCTTCCCGTGAGGTTTTCAACTGTTCTATATGTTTTGCATTTTTTAAATACTTGCCCTGGCAGTGCTCAGTGGTATATTCAATCGTTTGTTTATCTTCTTGTAGATTTATGAAGGTCTACGCCCATCTGTTTTCAACTGCCAGTTCCTTTGTCTTCATGGTGTTGGATGACAAAGGGATATTGCATGCGTGTTACCTCATTTTTATACCCTAGTGAAACAGGAAGTGATGAAATGGCTCAATATAGTTCTTTAAGACTTAAACTTAAAGAAGTGGAATTTAATTTCTCGTTTAAATTTTGGTAGATGTTATTTACAATAACCTTTAAGGGTGTCATTAATGGTGAAACCTTGAATTGGAGGACATTGATTTTTAATTAAATTGAATTATTAATGTGTCAATGGAACGAAACAAAGTACAGTATTTCTCAAGTTGGTATTTTGAGTTTTTCTATAATTATATTGTTTATATATATTGTTTAAAGTATGGTTTGTGCATTGCCAGTCAGAGGTGCCAGTAATTTTGGAGCCCACTGTACATAGACATGGAATCACTGGCCACTTTAATAATGGAACAGGCACTTTAATGTTTACATACTGTATTCTATTCAACTGTATTTTAGGCAATACCACTCCGACATCGCTCTCCTGAAATATTTCTTAATTCAATTCCGTTTACTTTTAGATTGTGCATTGTTAGATACAACTACACTGTTGGAGCTAGGAGCATTTAGTTAGATACTACTACACTGTTGGAGCTAGGAACACCAGCATTTAGTTAGATACTACTGCACTGTTGGAGCTAGGAACACCAGCATTTAGTTAGATACTACTGTACTGTTGGAGCTAGGAACATTTAGTTAGATACTACTACACTGTTGGAGCTAGGAACATTTAGTTAGATACTACTGCACTGTTGGAGCTAGGAACATTTAGTTAGATACTACTACACTGTTGGAGCTAGGAACATTTAGTTAGATACTACTACACTGTTGGAGCTAGGAACATTTAGTTAGATACTACTACACTGTTGGAGCTAGGAACACCAGCATTTAGTTAGATACTACTACACTGTTGGAGCCAGGAACATTTAGTTAGATACTACTACACTGTTGGAGCTAGGAACATTTAAGATACTACTGCACTGTTGGAGCCAGGAACATTTAGTTAGATACTACTACACTGTTGGAGCTAGGAGCATTTAGTTAGATACTACTACACTGTTGGAGCTAGGAACATTTAGTTAGATACTACTACACTGTTGGAGCTAGGAGCATTTAGTTAGATACTACTACACTGTTGGAGCTAGGAGCATTTAGTTAGATACTACTACACTGTTGGAGCCAGGAACATTTAGTTAGATACTACTGCACTGTTGGAGCTAGGAACATTTAGTTAGATACTACTACACTGTTGGAGCTAGGAACATTTAGTTAGATACTACTACACTGTTGGAGCTAGGAACACCAGCATTTAGTTAGATACTACTACACTGTTGGAGCCAGGAACATTTAGTTAGATACTACTACACTGTTGGAGCTAGGAACATTTAGTTAGATACTACTACACTGTTGGAGCTAGGAACATTTAGTTAGATATTACTACACTGTTGGAGCTAGGAACACCAGCATTTAGTTAGATACTACTGCACTGTTGGAGCCAGGAACATTTAGTTAGATACTACTGCACTGTTGGAGCTAGGAACATTTAGTTAGATACTACTACACTGTTGGAGCTAGGAACATTTAGTTAGATACTACTGCACTGTTGGAGCTAGGAACATTTAGTTAGATACTACTACACTGTTGGAGCTAGGAACATTTAGTTAGATACTACTACACTGTTGGAGCTAGGAACACCAGCATTTAGTTAGATACTACTGCACTGTTGGAGCTAGGAACATTTAGTTAGATATTACTGCACTGTTGGAGCTAGGAACACCAGCATTTAGTTAGATATTACTACACTGTTGGAGCTAGGAACATTTAGTTAGATACTACTGCACTGTTGGAGCTAGGAACATTTAGTTAGATACTACTACACTGTTGGAGCTAGGAACACAAGCATTTAGTTAGATACTACTACACTGTTGGAGCTAGAAACATTTAGTTAGATACTACTGCACTGTTGGAGCTAGGAACACAAGCATTTAGTTAGATACTACTACACTGTTGGAGCTAGGAACACCAGCATTTAGTTAGATACTACTGCACTGTTGGAGCTAGGAACATTTAGTTAGATACTACTACACTGTTGGAGCTAGGAACATTTAGTTAGATATTACTGCACTGTTGGAGCCAGGAACATTTAGTTAGATACTACTGCACTGTTGGAGCTAGGAACATTTAGTTAGATACCACTGCACTGTTGGAGCTAGGAACATTTAGTTAGATATTACTACACTGTTGGAGCTAGGAACATTTAGTTAGATACCACTGCACTGTTGGAGCTAGGAATGCAAGCATTTCACTACACCTACAATAACATCTGCTGAATATGTGCATGTGACCAATAACATTTTATTCCATTAAGTTACCATTGTTAAAACATTTTTGCCCAATGAATAGCGTTTAAATCAGCTTCTTGATATGCCACACCTGTCAGATGGATGGATTATCCTCTTGGCAAAGGAGAAACGCTCACTAACACAAGGATGTAAATGTAACGGATGTGAAACGGCTAGCTTAGTTAGCGGTGTGCGCTAAATAGCATTTCAATCGGTAACGTCACTTGCTCTGAGACCTTGAAGCAGTGGTTCCCCTTGCTCTGCAAGGGCCGCGGGCTTTTGTGGAGCGATGGGTAACGATGCTTCGAGGGTGACTGTTGTTGATGTGTGCAGAGGGTCCCTGGTTCGCGCCCGGGTATGGGCGAGGGGACAGTCTAAAGTTATACTGTTACATAAACACATTTGTAAACATAAGATAGATAAAACAGCACATGAAAACAGCATCTATATTTTTGTTCAGTAGTTTAATCCCCTTTCCTGGCCACTGTGCTCTGGCTTGCACTTTGGGCTGTAGGCCAGGTAACAGTAAAGAACTTCATGAACTGCTGAGGGAAAGGGTTTTATAAAAAATATATTGGATCGATTGATTCAATTTGAACATTACCCACAACTCTCCTTTGTTTAAAGGAATGCTTTATTGATATTCTCAACATATGACAAACCAACATTTGAATTAATTCATCCACCATTCTCATATCCATTTAAAAGGTCTACAACTAGGCTCCCATTCTAAATAAAGCTATATATATATATATATATATTCCTATCATTCCCAACATTGTACATGCCTTAAATAATGCGTTTTAACAAATTCAGCTGTGGCGTCCCAAAAATGTACATTAGACCCAAACAATGTTTTTGCAGCTCTACACAATCTATGGGATACATCTGCCTTTCCCCTTGTTCCGTCATAACCAGAGACAACAGACAACGGAATACACCAAGGCTGCGTTTACACAGGCAGCCCAATTCTGATCTTTTGCCACTAAAATTGGTATTTTTGACCGATCAGATCTTTTGCCAATAAAAAAAAAAAAAAAAATCGGACAAACATGAATTGGGTTGCCTTAGGGAGGCCCTGTCTGCCAACAGATTAAGCTAAATCCTGGACAAAAACGCATTCCTAACGGAAATTCTCTGGTCTGATCCGTGTCTGGGGGAAACCGGTCCAGATCGGTGGGGAAACCGGTTCAGATCGATGGGGAAACCGGTTCAGATCGATGGGGAAACCAGTCCAGATCGTAGCAGACCTACCATCTATATAATAACTATGGTATTCATTTGAAAGTGAGAGAGATCTGTAACAGACAGGTAATTACATATTGGCAACGATTTACAGATGGCAATTAAATATAAAAACAAACCTTATTTAAACTCCAACCAAGAATGAAACATCAAAAACACATAACCTAAATATGATCATCACTACTAAATCATAAAAAAAGTATAATTATAAAAAGAAGTTAAAGGGTAAATGAATACTCCATCCCCTGGATAGAAATGTAACACTAAATTGGGGGGGGAATACAATCTCCATAGATACATCATGTTGAAAATAACAAAAAGTGACGTTGTTACCAAACCAATAGAAGCTATTTCAAGTTGTGTTAATAGTGTAAAGAGGTTGGGTTTAGTGCACACTGGCAAAACAGGAAGTGTTGTTGATATATAAATAACAGTAGAGCTAGTCACAGGGTGGGTACGAGTACGTCTGGGTACTGGAGTGTGTCAGTAGAGCTAGTCACAGGGTGGGTACGAGTACGTCTGGGTACAGGAGTGTGTCAGTAGAGCTAGTCACAGGGTGGGTACGAGTACGTCTGGGTACAGGAGTGTGTCAGTAGAGCTAGTCACAGGGTGGGTACGAGTACGTCTGGGTACAGGAGTGTGTCAGTAGAGCTAGTCACAGGGTGGGTACGAGTACGTCTGGGTACAGGAGTGTGTCAGTAGAGCTAGTCACAGGGTGGGTGCGAGTACGTCTGGGTACAGGAGTGTGTCAGTAGAGCTAGTCACAGGGTGGGTACAGTACGTCTGGGTACAGGAGTGTGTCAGTAGAGCTAGTCACAGGGTGGGTAATGAGTACGTCTGGGTACAGGGTGTGTCAGTAGAGCTAGTCACAGGAGTACGTCTGGGTACAGGGTGTGTCAGTAGAGCTAGTCACAGGGTGGGTGCAGTACGTCTGGGTACAGGAGTGTGTCAGTAGAGCTAGTCACAGGGTGGGTACGAGTACGTCTGGGTACAGGAGTGTGTCAGTAGAGCTAGTCACAGGGTGGAGTGCAGTACGTCTGGGTACAGGAGTGTGTCAGTAGAGCTAGTCACAGGGTGGAGTGCGAGTACGTCTGGGTACAGGAGTGTGTCAGTAGAGCTAGTCACAGGGTGGAGTGCAGTACGTCTGGGTACAGGAGTGTGTCAGTAGAGCTAGTCACAGGGTGGGTGCGAGTACGTCTGGGTACAGGAGTGTGTCAGTAGAGCTAGTCACAGGGTGGGTGCGAGTACGTCTGGGTACAGGAGTGTGTCAGTAGAGCTAGTCACAGGGTGGGTGCAGTACGTCTGGGTACAGGAGTGTGTCAGTAGAGCTAGTCACAGGGTGGGTACGAGTACGTCTGGGTACAGGAGTGTGTCAGCTAGTCACAGGGCTAGTCTGGGTACAGGAGTGTGTCAGTAGAGCTAGTCACAGGGTGGGTACGAGTACGTCTGGGTACAGGAGTGTGTCAGTAGAGCTAGTCACAGGGTGGGTACGAGTACGTCTGGGTACAGGAGTGTGTCAGTAGAGCTAGTCACAGGGTGGGTACGAGTACGTCTGGGTACAGGAGTGTGTCAGTAGAGCTAGTCACAGGGTGGGTACGAGTACGTCTGGGTACAGGAGTGTGTCAGTAGAGCTAGTCACAGGGCACAGGGTGGGTACGAGTACGTCTGGGTACAGGAGTGTGTCAGTAGAGCTAGTCACAGGGTGGGTACGAGTACGTCTGGGTACAGGAGTGTGTCAGTAGAGCTAGTCACAGGGTGGGTGCAGTACGTCTGGGTACAGGAGTGTGTCAGTAGAGCTAGTCACAGGGTGGGTACGAGTACGTCTGGGTACAGGAGTGTGTCAGTAGAGCTAGTCACAGGGTGGGTACGAGTACGTCTGGGTACAGGAGTGTGTCAGTAGAGCTAGTCACAGGGTGGGTACGAGTACGTCTGGGTACAGGAGTGTGTGCATACATGTGTGTGGTGGGGTTACGCCTGAGGACAATTCTTAGAATAAAATGGTGGACACAGAGAGCTGTCTGGACTGTATTTGACAGTTGATCATATCAGATGTGGTACAATAACAGTAAACACTTGAGCCTACAAAATAAAAGAGAAAGCAAACCCTTCCCAACCCTTCTACAACTTCCACATTAAGAAAGAATAGAAGAAAAAAAATACATTTATTTTATACCAGCAAAGTTACCGAAATCAATAGGACTGAAAGAGGCCTAAAGATATCTGATGAAGGTAGAAACTTACACTAAAGCCTTGCTTCCACATTGTAGAAGCACACCAAACAGAAATCGAACGCTCAGCAGGGCACCAAACAGAAACCGAACGCTCAGCAGGGCACCAAACTGAAACCGAACGCTCAGCAGGGCACCAAACTGAAATCGAACGCTCAGCAGGGCACCAAACAGAAACCGAACGCTCAGCAGGGCACCAAACAGAAACCGAACGCTCAGCAGGGCACCAAACAGAAACCGAACGCTCAGCAGGGCACCAAACAGAAACCGAACGCTCAGCAGGGCACCAAACTGAAATCGAACGCTCAGCAGGGCACCAAACTGAAATCGAACGCTCAGCAGGGCACCAAACTGAAATCGAACGCTCAGCAGGGCACCAAACTGAAACCGAACGCTCAGCAGGGCACCAAACTGAAATCGAACGCTCAGCAGGGCACCAAACTGAAATCGAACACTCAGCAGGGCACCAAACTGAAACCGAACGCTCAGCAGGGCACCAAACTGAAACCGAACGCTCAGCAGGGCACCAAACTGAAACCGAACGCTCAGCAGGGCACCAAACTGAAATCGAACGCTCAGCAGGGCACCAAACAGAAACCGAACGCTCAGCAGGGCACCAAACTGATCATTGTTGTAGTCGTAGTGTTTTTTATTTGCCTTTTTGTTTGAGCCTCCACGTCAGCCATACCTACCGATGAATGCCGACTGGCAGTAATGGTTCACAATATATTTATTCATATATATTTATACATACAGATAAGTCATGTAAAAACCTTATGCAAAGCAGTGTAAAATTATTTTATAATACAAAATGGTTTACCGTAGTTGTCTTTTTATTTTTTACAAGCTGTGGTGAGTTGATGTTATGTAACCTCAGGTTGTATTTTGCGGTAGTTTGTATTTGCACAGTGAGATGAGATATGCACATGCTCTTGGTAGGCGAGGAGGGAGATTCCAAACGTACCTTTAGCCCCTAACCTCCTAGGCACTTGTGGAGATCTGAGGGAACTAGATAAGAGTAAGCCATATGCAACAAATCAACCTATTGGTTTAAACAATATAGTAGTGGCTCCCACCTTGACCTGTCATAGCATAGGTGGAATTGTTGTCATACTGCACACATCCCTCCAGTCCTTTCAGTTCTCCACAAGTGAGAGGGTAGGGGCTACGGAGTAGGGGCTAGGGGGTGATTTAGGACTGGGCAGTAGTATTAATGATATAGGGCACTACGTTTTCCAGGTCAGGCGAGGGAGGCAGTAGTGAGTAATGTGGAGATTAGAGGGTGACTTCTTTAGGCCAAAGGTCATGTGTCACTCAGTGATGAGGCGCTTAATGATGATGTCACAGTCCCGGTGATGAGAGAGAGGAGGAGGGGAGTGGGGGATCTTCAGAAGGGTGCGTTGTCCTGAACAGGGTTCGTGTCGGTCGGGGACTGGACAGCTTCACCGTTACCTCTGGCTCCAACCACCTTGTACTGAAGAGGAAGAGAGGAAGAGAGAAAGAGAGGAAGAAAGAGAAAGAGAGGAAGAGAGAAAGGGGGAGGAGGATGGTATGGGGTAAATCTTAAGTCATTTCATTTCAAAAAGGAGCCGTGTGAGACTGTAGAGAATATGGTCTGAGATTTGTATAGATCAAGCACCCGTTAAAAAAGGTTGTACACTTTTCAGCAGCACCGGTAAATCGTTAATGTGACACTCTTCCGTCTGATTTTTATTTAACTAGGCAAGTCAGTTAAGAACTAATTCTTATTTACAGTGACGGCCGACAACCAGCCAAACCCTGACGACGCTGAGCCAAAATTGTGCGTCGCCCCTATGGGACTCCCAATCACGGCCGCTTGTGATACCGCCGCCCCAGCATATGGCACAGGGGTGACCATTAGCATATGGCGCAGGGGTGACCATTAGCATATGGCGCAGGGGTGACCATTAGCATATGGCGCAGGGGTGACCATTAGCATATGGCACAGGGGTGACCATTAGCATATGGCACAGGGTGACCATTAGCATATGGCGCAGGGGTGACCATTAGCATATGGCGCAGGGGTGACCATTAGCATATGGCGCAGGGGTGACCATTAGCATATGGCGCAGGGGTGACCATTAGCATATGGCGCAGGGGTGACCATTAGCATATGGCACAGGGGTGACCATTAGCATATGGCACAGGGGTGACGATTAGCAAATGGCGCAGGGGTGACCATTAGCATATGGCACAGGGGTGACCATTAGCATATGGCGCAGGGGTGACCATTAGCATATGGCGCAGGGGTGACCATTAGCATATGGCACAGGGGTGACCATTAGCATATGGCGCAGGGGTGACCATTAGCATATGGCACAGGGGTGACGATTAGCAAATGGCGCAGGGGTGACCATTAGCATATGGCGCAGGGGTGACCATTAGCATATGGCGCAGGGGTGACCATTAGCATATGGCGCAGGGGTGACCATTAGCATATGGCGCAGGGGTGACCATTAGCATATGGCGCAGGGGTGACCATTAGCATATGGCGCAGGGGTGACCATTAGCATATGGCGCAGGGGTGACCATTAGCATATGGCGCAGGGGTGACCATTAGCATATGGCGCAGGGGTGGCCATTAGCATATTAGGGGTGGCCATTAGCATATGGCACAGGGGTGACCATTAGCATATGGCACAGGGGTGACCATTAGCATATGGCACAGGGGTGACCATAAGCATATGGCGCACGATAGCAAATGGCGCAGGGGTGACCATTAGCATATGGCGCAGGGTGACCATTAGCATATGGCGCAGGGGTGACCATTAGCATATGGCGCAGGGGTGACCATTAGCATATGGCGCAGGGGTGACCATTAGCATATGGCGCAGGGGTGACCATTAGCATATGGCGCAGGGGTGACCATTAGCATATGGCGCAGGGGTGACCATTAGCATATGGCGCAGGGGTGACCATTAGCATATGGCGCAGGGGTGACCATTAGCATATGGCGCAGGGGTGACCATTAGCATATGGCGCAGGGGTGGCCATTAGCATATGGCGCAGGGGTGACCATTAGCATATGGCACAGGGGTGACCATTAGCATATGGCACAGGGGTGACCATAAGCATATGGCGCTGGGGTGACGATAGCAAATGGCGCAGGGGTGACCATTAGCATATGGCGCAGGGGTGACCATTAGCATATGGCGCAGGGGTGACCATTAGCATATGGCGCAGGGTGACCATTAGCATACAGGGGTGACCATTAGCATATGGCGCAGGGGTGACCATTAGCATATGGCGGGGTGACCATTAGCATATGGCGCAGGGGTGACCATTAGCATATGGCGCAGGGGTGACCATTAGCATATGGCGCAGGGTGACCATTAGCATATGGCGCAGGGGTGACCATTAGCATACCATTAGCATATGGCGCAGGGGTGACCATTAGCATATGGCGCAGGGGTGACCATTAGCATATGGCGGGGTGACCATTAGCATATGGCGCAGGGGTGACCATTAGCATATGGCGCAGGGGTGACCATTAGCATATGGCGCAGGGGTGACCATTAGCATATGGCACAGGGGTGACCATTAGCATATGGCACAGGGGTGACCATAAGCATATGGCGCTGGGGTGACGATAGCAAATGGCGCAGGGGTGACCATTAGCATATGGCGCAGGGGTGACCATTAGCATATGGCGCAGGGGTGACCATTAGCATATGGCGCAGGGGTGACCATTAGCATATGGCGCAGGGGTGACCATTAGCATATGGCGCAGGGGTGACCATTAGCATATGGCGCAGGGGTGACCATTAGCATATGGCGCAGGGGTGACCATTAGCATATGGCGCAGGGGTGACCATTAGCATATGGCGCAGGGGTGACCATTAGCATATGGCGCAGGGGTGACCATTAGCATATGGCGCAGGGGTAACCATTAGCATATGGCACAGGGGTGACCATTAGCATATGGCGCAGGGGTGACCATTAGCATATGGCGCAGGGGTGACGATTAGCAAATGGCGCAGGGGTGACCATTAGCATATGGCGCAGGGGTGACCATTAGCATATGGCGCAGGGGTGACCATTAGCATATGGCGCAGGGGTGACCATTAGCATATGGCGCAGGGGTGACCATTAGCATATGGCGCAGGGGTGACCATTAGCATATGGCGCAGGGGTGACCATTAGCATATGGCGCAGGGGTGACCATTAGCATATGGCGCAGGGGTGACCATAAGCATATGGCGCAGGGGTGACCATAAGCATATGGCGCTGGGGTGACGATAGCAAATGGCGCAGGGGTGACCATAAGCATATGGCGCTGGGGTGACGATAGCAAATGGCGCAGGGGTGACCATAAGCATATGGCACAGGGGTGACGATAGCAAATGGCACAGTTCACAATGAAGATACAAATGGAATGTACCAACTACAAAAATATACTTTTCCATTTTTACGGTTTGTTCATTCCAGTTGTGAGTCGTGAAGGTTTTATTCTGCGTCATGTTCCCATTTCAACAACCTTCAGCTCACCTTGATGTTTCCAACTTTGTCCTCAAACGACTTGAAGGTTGGAGAGTTTCTATAAAATAAAATAAAAATTAAAAACAGATTTAATATATTACTAAAAAGTCAAGCAACAACAAGCACGATAAACGTAAGTGGTAACCTCCATTTTTATTACACTATAGGATTGTCCACTGCCAGACACCCTTACCCAGGGATACCTCTGGGAGATGACAGGTTCCTGAGTCATCAGGGCATATTCTTAGTGGAGTTGATCTACATCGAGTTACCAGTCATATGATGTGTATTGAGTTAGCTCATTATATATATATGGGAAAAGCATACAGACAGGATATCAAAGTCACGCTGAGTATTTTCATTTAGTTAGAGCCAGCACTTAAAACACCCAATGTTTCCACTAGGTATTTTCCCAAGGCTGTGCCATATCATTATATTGTATACGGGAAATTCAAAAAGACCATAAAAAAACAAAAAACACAAAATCACAAACAAGACCACAACAGCTGTTACTCTAAAACCCACTAAAATCTCATAAATGACACTTAAAAGTGATGAAAAAAAAAAAAATAAAAACGAAATAGAATAAAAAAAAAAATAAAGTGTGAGCTAATTTACCTCATCGCTGGCATACTTATCGAATGGCGGATGGAGTAGTTGCTACTTTGTAAGCGTTAAAAAGGAGAGAGACAAAGAAGTGATTAGGAGCCAAGCGGAGAAGAGGGTTAATTAAAGCAACGAGGCAGGCCCAAAGCCAGGCCCACCACTGGAGCAGACACACACACACACACACACACACACACACACACACACACACAGGGAACATGGTCACAGTGGGACTGCAGTCAAGTCAGTCAGTGCAAAGAGGATACTGCCATCTGGTGGTCACTGCAGGTTAATATTTTTTCAAACATTTATTTAACTAGGCAAGTCAGTTAAAAGAACAAATGATTATTTACAATTGACGGACTACCCCGGACTACCTGGGCCAATTGTGCTCCGCCCTATGGGACTCCCGATCACGGCGCCAGATGCAATACAGCCTGGATTCGAACCAGGGACTGTAGTGACGCCTCTTGCACTGAGATGCAGTGCCTTAGGCCACTCCGGTAATTAATCATTCAAATATGCAGGGAATTAATTTATATGAACTGAACTCCTCTTAAATAATAAAGTCATTAATTAAATTTTAACCTGAAGGAACTAGAAGCACAAGCATTTCGCTACACTCGCACTAACATCTGCTAACCATGTGTATGTGACAAATAAAATTTGATTTGAAATGTATCTTTCAAAGAAAATTAAACTGAATGGTACCAGAGCATCGGCTCTGGGATTATAATCTTATGGCTAGGGGGGTAGAAGTTAAATAGTCAGAAAACTGCTAAATAGTTCATTGGTTACCCAGACTCTCTGCACACTCACAAGACCATAAACTCAGCGGCCAGTTTATTAGGTACGCCCATCTAGCACTGGGTCGGACACCCCTTTGCATCCAGTACAGCCTGAATTCTTCGGGGTATGGAAACATTGCTCAATTGGTATCAAGGGACCTAACGTGTGCACCACCAGCCTGTACACCACCAGCCTGTACCGTTGACACCAGGCATGATGGAGCCATGGACTCATGCTGCTTACACAAAATCTTGACTCTGCCATCAGCTTGACACAAAAGGAACTAGGATTCGTCAGACCAGGCAATATTTTTTCCACTCTTCTGTCCAGTGTTGGTGATGGCGTGCCCGACTAGACCTGCTTCTTCTTGTTTGTAGATGATAGTAGTGGAACCAGGTGTGGTAGTCTGCTGCAATAGCCAATCCCGTGACAAGGACCGACCAGTGGTGCGTTCGGAGATGCCGTTCTGCACACCACTGTTGGAGGCTAGCTCTCCAGGAACAGGGTTGGAGTGAAAACCTACAGGAGGCTACCTCTCCAGGAACAGGGTTGGAGTGAAAACCTACAGGAGGCTAGTGCTCCAGGAACAGGGTTGGAGTTAAAACCTATAGGAGGGTAGCTCTCCAGGAACAGGGTTGGAGTGAAAACCTACAGGAGGCTAGCGCTCCAGGAACAGGGTTGGAGTTAAAACCTATAGGAGGGTAGCTCTCCAGGAACAGGGTTGGAGTTAAAACCTACAGGAGGCTAGCTCTCCAGGAACAGGGTTGGAGTTAAAACCTACAGGAGGGTAGCTCTCCAGGAACAGGGTTGGAGTTAAAACCTACAGGAGGGTAGCTCTCCAGGAACAGGGTTGGAGTTAAAACCTACAGGAGGCTAGCTCTCCAGGAACAGGGTTGGAGTTAAAACCTACAGGAGGCTAGCTCTCCAGGAACAGGGTTGGAGTTAAAACCTACAGGAGGCTAGCTCTCCAGGAACAGGGTTGGAGTTAAAACCTACAGGAGGGTAGCTCTCCAGGAACAGGGTTGGAGTTAAAACCTACAGGAGGGTAGCTCTCCAGGAACAGGGTTGGAGTTAAAACCTACAGGAGGCTAGCTCTCCAGGAACAGGGTTGGAGAGTCCTGCCCTTGATACATGTTGTGCGTGAAAAGCCCTGGAGGCTGGCCGTTACTGAGACACTGGAACCGGCACGCCTGGCCCAGACGACCATAACAAGCTAAAAGTGGTTAAGGTCATTCGTTCGGCCCATTCTAAACATTCAAATAGAACAGTAACTGAATGCCTCGATGCCTGCTTCATATAGCCACAGCCACGTGACTCACTGTCTGTAGGAGAGATCCATTTTTTTTTTTGAACGAGGGGTGGTGTACCTAATAAACTGGCCACCAAGTGTATAAACACACTCTGCTGCTACTCTGTTCTTTATTTTACTCTCATCATCTACCTCTAATACCTTATTATTATCTATCCTGATGTCACTTTACCCTGCCTTCATGTACATATCTACCTCAAATACCTCATTATTATCTATACTGATGCCTAGTCACTTTACCCTGCCTTCATGTACACATCTACCTCAAATACCTCATTATTATCTATCCTGATGTCTAGTCTCTTTACCCTGCCTTCATGTACATATCTACCTCAAATACCTCATTATTATCTATCCTGATGTCTAGTCTCTTTACCCTGCCTTCATGTACACATCTACCTCAAATACCTTATTATTATCTATCCTGATGCCTAGTCACTTTACCCTGCCTTCATGTACATATCTACCTCAAATACCTCGTACTCCTGCACATTGATCTGGTACTCCCTGTATATAGCTTCATTCTTGTTTATTTTATTCCTCGTGTTACCATTATTCTTTAACTCTGCATCGTTGCGAAGGGCTCGTAAGGAAGCATCTCACGGTTAAGTCTACACCTGTTGTATTCGGCATCTCACGGTTAAGTCTACACCTGTTGTATTCAGCATCTCACGGTTAAGTCTACACCCGTTGTATTCAGCACCTCACGGTTAAGTCTACACCCGTTGTATTCAGCACCTCACGGTTAAGTCTACACCTGTTGTATTCAGCATCTCACGGTTAAGTCTACACCTGTTCTATTCAGCATCTCACGGTTAAGTCTACACCCGTTGTATTCGGCATCTCACGGTTAAGTCTACACCTGTTGTATTCGGCGCCTGTGAACAAATCCATTTTGATTTGAGAAAGCAGAGTGGCAGCATAAAGACTATAGTTGTATTGAACAGTCAGGACCTCTCGGTAAGTGATCATAGTAATTGATGGAAGTCGGTAAAGTGGATTGTTCCAGCAGCACAGAGTAGGTCTTACCTAAAGGAGTTAGAGAACGGCAGCGCTCTGTAGACCAGACGCAGCAATTTAAAAAAACAAGAGAAACAAAAAAAAACACAGGGTGAGGCACAAGAAGCAACGAGCTGAGCAGAGCTAGACTATTTAACACAAGGGGCTGCTTTCAGAGGGTACGTCCCAAATGGCATGGCACCCTATTCCCTATATAGTGCACTACTTTAGATCAGAGTCCTATGGCACCCTATTCCCTATATATAGTGCACTACTTTAGATCAGAGTCCTATGGCACCCTATTCCCTATATATAGTGCACTACTTTAGACCAGAGCCCTATGGAACCCTATTCCCTATATAGTGCACTACTTTAGACCAGAGCCCTATGGAACCCTATTCCCTATATAGTGCACTACTTTAGACCAGAGCCCTATGGCACCCTATTCCCTATATATAGTGCACTACTTTAGACCAGAGCCCTATGGCACCCTATTCCCTATATATAGTGCACTACTTTAGACCAGAGCCCTATGGAACCCTATTCCCTATATAGTGCACTACTTTAGACCATAGGGCTATATAAGGGAAAAGTTGGCATTTGGGACACTAGCAAATATTGAAATAATTTAAGAAGAAAACCTCATTGAAATGCACAAGTCAACCATGTTTTTTTTTTTTAAATATATATTTTTCAAACCTGGTAGCAATGATGGTGATGGGGGACATGATAGATGGCATTGCAATGAACACCAGGGTCCCATGTTCTGCAACCCTGCTGTAGGGAGTGTACAGACCTATAGTCTGGTGTAATTCAGACTTGGATCATGGGATAACGCTAGATGAAAGACGATAACAAAAACAACTCCAAAAGTCCAAGGAACAAGGAGTTGTCGCGGCAACATCGATACGGAGCAAGCAGGAAGGGAGTATTGTTGCAAGGCCAGAGTAATGGATCTGTTGCAAGGCCAGAGTAATGGATCTGTTGCAAGGCCAGAGTAATGGATCTGTTGCAAGGCCAGAGTAATGGATCTGTTGCAAGGCCAGAGTAATGGATCTGTTGCAAGGCCAGAGTAATGGATCTGTTGCAAGGCCAGAGTAATGGATCTGTTGCAAGGCCAGAGTAATGGATCCAGAAACAGGGAAACAAGGAGAGGGCGATGACACACACGTCGACGTGGACAACGTTAATAATAATAGTAGTAATAATAATAATTAATAGTTCATGTTAGTAGACATATTCTGAGATCTCGTAGATACTAGAGATAATATGTTACGAGGGTGATAGATGAATGGATGGATGGGTTATTTAAAACAAATGATTAAAGTGTTGAATCAAACCATATGTTACAAAAAAGGCCTTCAGACATTCGGTTCGATTACAAGACATCTATAACATGGCTGTAAAAAAAGCCATGGTCCTCCATGGCTAGTTGGAGTTGGAGCAAACAAGTGGAATTCACTGCAGGCAAAGGCGGTTATGAGTCAAGTCTGGGAGGGTGGGTGGGGTGGGGGGGGTTAGTGTAAAATCTACAGTGTCTACTTCAGAAGTCTTCCAGGAGAGTAAACGCAGATAGTGTTTTCTACATCAGAGCTGCCAAACACTCCTCCTGGAAAACTACTGGCTAATCAAGGGTCCTGGGGGCCTCATTCATAAATCCTGCAGCTAATCAAGGGTCCTGGGGGCCTCATTCATAAATCCTGCAGCTAATCAAGGGTCCTGGGGGCCTCATTCATAAATGTTGCAGCTAATCAAGGTCCTGGGGGCCTCATTCATAAATGTTGCAGCTAATCAAGGGTCCTGGGGGCCTCATTCATAAATGTTGCAGCTAATCAAGGGTCCTGGGGGCCTCATTCATACGCACAAAATATGCCACAACGGTTTTCACAAAAAAAGTAGTCATTTATAAAATCGTAGCTTGACGTGAGCATGTGGGAAGAACATGTGCTTATCCTCCCACAAACCTTTAGACCAGGATCACGCACAGTGTCTAGTGTTTGAATCATTACATTCCCAGAAAGCAACAGTAGGCTATAGTAGCCTTCTGCAGGAACATATGACAATTAATATTTTTTATTTTTATAAAAACCTAAATAGAATAAAAATGCTATTATTTGCCGTTAGTGAGAAGAGCAAAAATAATTTGAGTTAAAAAGAATTAAAATAATAATCTTTACATTGTAAAATCATTAGGAATCAGCATCCGTTTCCTTTCCATGATCATCGCAGAATAAATTCAGAATAAATTCACCTTTTTCTGACGGATGGTTTCGTACCGGTGAAATATCCCATCCTAACTTAGTTTGGTCCGTGGGCTACCATTCATCACCAGCTCTCATTTAAATTGGACCCACTTCACAGTAGTAAATAGATCAGCTTTGCTCTGTGATCCGAAATGCAGTAGTTTTTTTATTTATTTAACTAGGCAAGTCAGTTAAGAGCCCCTACGCTCTAACCACTAGGCTACCCTGCCGCCCCTACGCTCTAACCACTAGGCTACCCTGCCGCCCTACGCTCTAACCACTAGGCTACCCTGCCGCCCCTACGCTCTAACCACTAGGCTACCCTGCCGCCTCTACGCTCTAACCACTAGGCTACCCTGCCGCCTCTACGCTCTAACCACTAGGCTACCCTGCCGCCTCTACGCTCTAACCACTAGGCTACCCTGCCGCCTCTACGCTCTAACCACTAGGCTACCCTGCCGCCTCTACGCTCTAACCACTAGGCTACCCTGCCGCCTCTACGCTCTAACCACTAGGCTACCCTGCCGCCTCTACGCTCTAACCACTAGGCTACCCTGCCGCCTCTACGCTCTAACCACTAGGCTACCCTGCCGCCTCTACGCTCTAACCACTAGGCTACCCTGCCGCCTCTACGCTCTAACCACTAGGCTACCCTGCCGCCTCTACGCTCTAACCACTAGGCTACCCTGCCGCCCCTACGCTCTAACCACTAGGCTACCCTGCCGCCTCTACGCTCTAACCACTAGGCTACCCTGCCGCCTCTACGCTCTAACCACTAGGCTACCCTGCCGCCTCTACGCTCTAACCACTAGGCTACCCTGCCGCCTCTACGCTCTAACCACTAGGCTACCCTGCCGCCTCTACGCTCTAACCACTAGGCTACCCTGCCGCCTCTACGCTCTAACCACTAGGCTACCCTGCCGCCCCTACGCTCTAACCACTAGGCTACCCTGCCGCCCCTACGCTCTAACCACTAGGCTACCCTGCCGCCTCTACGCTCTAACCACTAGGCTACCCTGCCGCCTCTACGCTCTAACCACTAGGCTACCCTGCCGCCTCTACGCTCTAACCACTAGGCTACCCTGCCGCCTCTACGCTCTAACCACTAGGCTACCCTGTCGCCTAATAGTAGTAAATAGATCAGCTTTGCTCTGTGATCCCGAAACGCAGTTCAACGGTAGAACAAACAGTTCACCTTTACCATTGAGGTTTGTAGGCTACGTATGAATAATTTAAGGTGACATTACTCCAACAGACAATATTTCATTTATAAATATATTAACCATTACAAAATAACTACCTCATTTAAGCAGATGAACAGACTGGTGATCTTTAGCATTGAAGTGGGTAAGGTTACCACTGTAGCATTGAAGTGGGTAAGGTTACCACTGTAGCATTGAAGTGGGTAAGGTTACCACTGTAGCATTGAAGTGGGTAAGGTTACCACTGTAAACAGGCCTACTGTAGTGTACTCCCCCCCGCCAGAGCAGACAACGTTATAGAATTTGTGGGCAGTGCAGCTTATTTCTGTTCGACGGGAAAAAGAAAAGAAAAGTTTGTAATGTTTATAGGGCCACAACAAATTTGCAAATCGTTGTAGTCTTTCAGAAACACGGTCAGGTACAAACAAACGTCACTGCAAAAGGAAAACGTTCTGCCAAACACCTCCAAAGACATTTAATCACGTTCACCATTCCCATTTCCTTTAGCTAGGGTCTTGGCCTAATTTCCATATTTACAAAGTACACAAAAAAAAACACACAATTGAGCAGATTTGGCCTTTCTAGGGGAGTTTTTCCTAGCCACCGTGCTTTTACACCTGCATTGTTTGCTGTTTGGGGTTTTAGGCTGGGTTTCTGTACAGCACTTTGAGATATCAGCTGATGTAAGAAGGGCTTTATAAATACATTTGATTTGATCGTAAAAAGGTGAATGATGGGCGTTTCCAGGCAGCGTGACAACGCTCGTTGACAACAGGGCTGACTCATAACAGGATATATTACGCTGTATATTGTGCGCAGTCTTTTCATGAAAGGAAGCACGCAGATATTGAGTGTCAAATTCACCCCAACGGTTATAACATGAGGCCCCAGGTGTGCAGCGGAATCAGGTGTTCTATAGATTAGGGAGGTGGGACTTTTTCCTCACCACAAAGAGGGTTGTTGTGGCCTCACCAAATAAACTTATACAACCTAGTGGAAAAGAGGACCCGAGATGACACCTCTAGGTTTTACAACTTTCGTGGTTGTCCGAAACCTGCTCTACAGAAAGGGTTGAGGGCGGCCATTTTGAGTCTTGGTCTGTACCTCATGTCTCCCAGTTTCCTGCTGAGGACAGTTCCCATGGTGGAGAAGGCAGCAGTGGTCTTCTGTCCCGCCACAGACAGGGTCTCCTGAGTCTTCTTGTACCTGGCGGGAGAGGATAGATACACTAAATATACATATCATTAGAAAACATATCGAAAACAGGACTCACTTAGTTTAGAATAGATTACGCCTCGGTCGCAAGCAGAAGGAAGATTCTTTGCCACTAAGGGGTTAATAAGTCTGACAGACAAGAGCAGCAAAACAAGTATGCAGAAATACTGAGGAATTAGCAAGAGTTCCTATCTACCAACCCAGTAGGGCGAGGAGGACTACCAACCCAGTAGGGGTGAGGAGGACTACCAACCCAGTAGGGGCGAGGAGGACTACCAACACAGAAGGGGCGAGGAGGACTACCAACCCAGTAGGGTGTGAGGAGGACTACCAGCCCAGTAGCGTGTGAGGAGGACTACCAACCCAGTAGGGTGAGAAGGACTACCAACCCAAGGGGTGAGGAGGACTAGGCCCCAGTGGGGTGAGGAGGAACCAACCCAGTGGGATGAGGAGGACTATACCCAGTAGGGAGGAGGACTACCACCCAGTAGGGTGAGGAGGACTACCAACCCAGTAGGAAGTAGGGTGAGGAGGACTACCAACCCAGTAGGAAAAGAGGAGAGACTGACACCCAGTAGGTTTTACGGAGGACTACCAACTCAGTAGGGTGTGAGGAGGACTACCAACCCAGAAAGGGTGAGGGGACTACCAACCCAGTAGGGTGAGGAGGACTACCAACCCAGTAAGGTGAGGAGGACTACCTCCCAGTAGGGTGAGGAGGACTAGTTCCCAGTAGGGTGAGGAGGACTACCAACCCAGTAGTAGGAGGGTAGGGTGAGAAGGACTACCAACCCAGTAGGAGGACTACCCGCCACAGTGAGGGACTACCAACCCAGTAGGGTGAGGAGGACTACCAACCCAGTAGGGTGAGGAGGACTACACCCAGTAGGGGCGAAGGACTATACATATCATTAGAAGGACTAACCCAGTAAAGGACAGGACCCAGTAGGGCGAGGTTTACCAACACAGAATAGGATTACGCCTGAGGAGGCAACCCAGTACCAACCCAGTAGGGGTGAGGAGGATTCTTTGCCACCCAGTAGGGGTTAATAAGACTGACAACCCAAGAGGAGGACAAAACAAGAGGAGGACTACCAACCCAGTAGGGGCGAGGAGCAGTACTGAGGAGGACTACCAAGAGTTACCAACCCAGTAGGATGTGAGGAGGACTACCAACCCAGTAGGGTGAGGAGGAGGAGGGTGGACTACCAACCCAGTAGGGGGTGAGGAGGACTACCAACCCAGTAGGGGTGAGGAGGACTACCAACCCAGTAGGGTGAGGAGGACTACCAACCCAGTAGGGTGAGGAGCACTACCAACCCAGTAGGAGTTCAGTAGGGTGAGGAGGACTACCAACCCAGTAGGATGTGAGGAGGACTACCAACCCAGTAGGGTGAGGAGGACTACCAACCCAGTAGGGTGAGGAGGACTACCAACCCAGTAGGGTGTGAGGAGGACTACCAACCCAGTAGGGTGAGGAGGACTACCAACCCAGTAGGGTGAGGAGGACTACCAACCCAGTAGGGTGAGGAGGACTACCAACCCAGTAGGGTGAGGAGGACTACCAACCCAGTAGGGTGAGGAGGACTACCAACCCAGTAGGGTGAGGAGGACTACCAACCCAGTAGGGTGTGAGGAGGACTACCAACCCAGTAGGGTGAGAAGGACTACCAACCCAGTAGGGTGAGGAGCACTACCAACCCAGCAGGGTGAGGAGGAGTGTTAAAGAGAGCAGGTATTGCACAAAACAGCTTAAACTAATCTCTGATCTTTCAAACGGGGCATTTCAGGCTTATTTCAGATGTTTTAAACAGAAAATGTATAATTATAATAATAATAATAATTATTATAATAATAATAATAATAATAATAATAATAATTTAGACCCATTAGTATTGCAGTACCAACCTAAAGCAGGAAACTACCCAGACATCACTGTGCTTAAATCCCACACTGAGTCTTTATAGAACCATCCACCGCAGGCTTCTAAACAAGACGTCCCACAACAGATCGGAACACATTCCCATAGTATTTTATAACCCCACCACAGCCCTCTGGATGGCTGTTAGGCGTGTTGGCAGGAACAATCAGAAGGCAGGAACAATCAGAAGCCCCTCCCCCCTCCAATCAAACAGCATGAACAGTCAGAAGCCCCTCCCCCCTCCAGGCAAACAGCATGAAGAGTCAGAAGCCCCTCCCCCTCCAGGCAAACAGCATGAACAGTCAGGAAGCCCCTCCCCCTCCAGGCAAACAGCATGAACAGTCAGAAGCCCCTCCCCCCTCCAGGCAAACAGCATGAACAGTCAGAAGCCCCTCCCCCCTCCAGGCAAACAGCATGAACAGTCAGAAGCCCCTCCCCCTCCAGGCAAACAGCATGAACAGTCAGAAGCCCCTCCCCCTCCAGGCAAACAGCATGAACAGTCAGAAGCCCCTCCCCTCCAGGCAAACAGCATGAACAGTCAGAAGCCCCTCCCCCCTCCAGGCAAACAGCATGAACAGTCAGAAGCCCCTCCCTCTTGCCGAAACAAAATGCAACTCAGGCAAAACTAAAATAAAATAGTTATTAGATCAACTCACGCTTCAGATCGGGCAATTTCATCCAAAGTTGCAGACGCTGTAAGATATCTACGGACAAACAGTAGGACAATGAAATGAGTACCTGACTTCTTACAGAGGGAGGAAAGAGCAAGTTAGAGACTTTAAAAAGTTTACATAACTAGAACCCTTCTATACACACACACAAATATAACAGACAGTCCAAAAACATGCCACAATACTTTGATTTGTTTGAATTGTGCATATTACTGAACAATAGTAACCCTACGACAATGCATCAGTCTTTGGAAAGTTCCAGAAGTGTCGAATACTGAATTTCTACGGTTTTATTACAGCTGGGTTTCTCTCAAAACTCGGTCCCTGGGGTCCCCTCTGGGTGCACGTTCTGGGTTGTTGCCCTAGCGCCACGTTCTGGGTTGTTGCCCTAGCGCCACGTTCTGGGTTGTTGCCCTAGCGCCACGTTCTGGGTTGTTGCCCTAGCGCCACGTTCTGGGTTGTTGCCCTAGCGCCACGTTCTGGGTTGTTGCCCTAGCGCCACGTTCTGGGTTGTTGCCCTAGCGCCACGTTCTGGGTTGTTGCCCTAGACCCACGTTCTGGGTTGTTGCCCTAGCGCCACGTTCTGGGTTGTTGCCCTAGCGCCACGTTCTGGGTTGTTGCCCTAGCGCCACGTTCTGGGTTGTTGCCCTAGCGCCACGTTCTGGGTTGTTGCCCTAGCGCCACACAGCTGATTCAAATAAACACGACATCAAGCTTTTGATGATTTGAAATCAGCTGTGTCGCGCTGGGGGGACAATAAAGCAACCCAGGTGGTGGGGGGACAATAAAGCAACCCAGGTGGTGGGGGGGCAATAAAGCAACCCAGGTGGTGGGGGGGCAATAAAGCAACCCAGGTGGTGGGGGGGGCAATAAAGCAACCCAGGTGGGGTGGGGGGCA
Source organism: Oncorhynchus nerka (assembly GCF_034236695.1). Taxonomy (NCBI): domain Eukaryota; kingdom Metazoa; phylum Chordata; class Actinopteri; order Salmoniformes; family Salmonidae; genus Oncorhynchus; species Oncorhynchus nerka. The sequence goes on along the minus strand of NC_088415.1, from coordinate 5,768,788 downwards.
ATAAAGCAACCCAGGTGGTGGGGGGGCAATAAAGCAACCCAGGTGGTGGGGGGCAATAAAGCAACCCAGGTGGGGTGGGGGCAATAAAGCAACCCAGGTGGGGCTGGGGGGCAATAAAGCAACCCAGCTGGGGGGGGGCAATAAAGCAACCCAGCTGGGGGGGCAATAAAGCAACCCAGCTGGGGGGGACAATAAAGCAACCCAGGTGGTAAAGCAACCCAGCTGGGGGCAATAAAGCAACCCAGCTGGGGGGGCAATAAAGCAACCCAGCTGGGGGGGCAATAAAGCAACCCAGCTGGGGGGGGGGGGGCAATAAAGCAACCCAGCTGGGGGGGGCAATAAAGCAACCCAGCTGGGGGCAATAAAGCAACCCAGCTGGGGGGACATGAGTTGTGTTAACCCTGAGTTAGAGGGTTAAGGACCCAACACAACACCTTCCTCAAGCTTGGACGTAGTTGGCAGTCACATCTGTGTTTTTTTAGTGATTTAAAAAACTTTTCATAAACATAAAATGGACTAAATGTGTCAAGCATTAGAACCTATTGGATTCGTCCTTCGTTGAACACAAACCATACACACAGTGCCTGAGCATCATTGTTAGTGTAATGTAAACATATAGATGCCTGTCAGTACAGTCACCTGCATGGGAAAGGAGGATGAGGCTTTAGTTCTGCTGTCTACAATGGAAATTAAATACATAGCAAGCATTGCTGTAGTTGTAGTCTGACTAATGCATCTGTAAAAACACTGATACACTGATGATTCTGTCTAGACCCAATTAAGAGATCTCCCACGCAACACACAGACAAACCAAATAAAATACCTGTCTTCTAGGGCCCAGGACCATACCAGTATGGCGACACTCGTTAGTATCGTGGCAAAGAAACAAAAACACGAAGCGGATTTCACTTGTTTAAGGACAAAACCCTAATGTTGGAAATAAAACACGAAGTGGATTTCACTTGTTTAAGGACAAAACCCTAATGTTGGAAATAAAACACGAAGTGGATTTCACTTGTTTAAGGACAAAACCCTAATGTTGGAAATAAAACACGAAGTGGATTTCACTTGTTTAAGGACAAAACCCTAATGTTGGAAATAAAACATTTATTTTCCAATGTATAGAACACAATATTTTACATACAGCAGGTTTTAAAAAGACCAAAAGAGTCGAGTCTGTTTCACGTTTTCATTTTTTGCTATGGATTATTCTCATTATTTTTTGATACTAGCATCACCAGCCATAGCGTCATCCCTACACAGGCACTCTCGTTCATTCTACATCCTCACTCCGAGCCGCGCGACCGACGACTCTCCCGAGCCGCGCGACCGACGTCTCTCCCGAGCCGCGCGACCGGCGAGCGACTCGAGGCGCGACCGCAGCGACTCGAGACGCGCGACCCGGCGACTCCCCGAGCGCGCGATCGCGGCGACTCGAGGCGCGCGACCGACGACTCGACTCCCGAGACGCGCGACCGACGACGACTCCCGAGACGCGCGACCGACGACGACTCCCGAGACGCGCGACCGACGACGACTCCCCCGAGACGCGCGACCGACGACGACTCCCGAGCCGCGACCGGACGACGACCGAGCCGCGCGACCGCGAGCGACCCCGAGGCGCGACCGACGACGACTCCCGAGGCAGCGCGACCGACGACGACTCCCGAGAGCGCGCGACCGACGACTCTCCCGAGCGCGCGACCGACGGCGACTCCCGAGACCGAGCGACTCCCGAGCCGGCGACTCGACGACTCTCCCGAGTCAGCGCGACCGACGAGCGACTCCGCGACCGACGACGACTCCCGAGCCGCGCGACCGACGACGACTCCCGAGACGCGCGACCGACGACGACTCTCCCGAGACGCGCGACCGACGACGACTCTCCCGAGCCGCGCGACCGACGACTCTCCCGAGCCGCGCGACCGACGACTCTCCCGAGTCACATCACTGATCAAGCAAGACAACCGTTTTTTGGGGACCAGCCCACTGTCGTCTCTCCCCCTCGCTGCCCATGGTCGTTTATCAGTCCAGCTCTCTTTCAGTCTCTCTCACATTCCAATCCTCCCCTCTCCTCTCCCACACAATCCTGTGGCAGGTCTGGGCTGTTTGTCTGGTGGAGAAACTCTGCTCTCTGTGTGTGTGTGTGTGTGTGTGTGTGTGTGTGTTATATTTATGCGCTGAAAGGACAGTGTAAGATAGCTGACAAATAAGCACCATGTCTTCATTTAGGCCTTCAGCCACCCCAGACAATTCCATTTTCTGCAGCAACAGTGAATGTGGTAGTTTCACTGCCTTAACACAGAGATGTAGGATATAATGAAATGTATAGTGAAAGAGGGGGAAAACGTCACCACCCCCCATGTATTTCAGTTACCCTCGTTTTAAGCGTGAAAAATCAACCTCCAAACTAACAGAAGGGAGTTATAACCAGGCTTGAAATCTATACTTGGCTATTTGGAAATAGCCACGCAAATGCTTTTTCTCTCTCCAACATCCTCAATAAATTGTTATATTTGTAGCTATTTTAACTAAGAATACATGCAGTCGACTTGTGCAATAGATTAGGAGAAAAAAAAACCCAGACAGAATTCTTTATTCCTACGGTCCACATTATGGAAGTTTATGGTAATTCCCACAGTGTGTTTGTTTGTAACTAGCACAACGGGAGAAAGTGGGAACATGGAAGTCCAGCTGTGTATTTTTTATTTATTTTACCTTTATTTAACTAGGCAAATCAGTTAAAGAACAAATTCTTATTTTCAATGACGGCCTGGGAACAGTGGGGTAACTGCCTTGTTCAGGGGCAGAATGACAGATTTGTACCTTGTCAGCTCGGGGATTTGAACTTGCAACCTTTCGGTTACTAGTCCAACGCTCTTACCACTAGGCTACCCTGCCGCCCCTACGCTCTTACCACTAGGCTACCCTGCCGCCCCTACGCTCTAACCACTAGGCTACCCTGCCGCCCCTACGCTCTAACCACTAGGCTACCCTGCCGCCCCTACGCTCTAACCACTAGGCTACCCTGCCGCCCCTACGCTCTAACCACTAGGCTACCCTGCCGCCCTACGCTCTAACCACTAGGCTACCCTGCCGCCCCTACGCTCTAACCACTAGGCTACCCTGCCGCCCTACGCTCTAACCACTAGGCTACCCTGCCGCCCCTACGCTCTAACCACTAGGCTACCCTGCCGCCCCTACGCTCTAACCACTAGGCTACCCTGCCGCCCCTACGCTCTAACCACTAGGCTACCCTGCCGCCCCTACGCTCTAACCACTAGGCTACCCTGCCGCCTCTACGCTCTAACCACTAGGCTACCCTGCCGCCCCCCTGCTGTATTGACAGGGGTCGCGGTTTATATTGAAAGTCAGTGGGGTTTTTGGTTGCTTCAATAGAGAGAGTGATCACATTCGGCAGAAAACAGCTTCATTTGTGACACTATTTGGCTGGCAGTCACACAAGTAAATGAGATTACAATGAAAAAGCAAGTTTTATATATTAGTTTAGCTAATATTATGCATGGACATCATATTTTTTAAATGTTTATCATAGAAACAATGTCATCCTAATCTGGCATTTTTAACAAAAGTAGTCTGGCTACACTGAAAAACAGTAGCTCCACATCAGTCTGTCTGCTGATAGAATGATGGAGAACAGTAGCTCCACATCAGTCTGTCTGCTGATAGAATGATGGAGAACAGTAGCTCCACATCAGAGTGCTGTCTGCTGGTAGAATGATGGAGAACAGTAGCTCCACATCAGAGTGCTGTCTGCTGATAGAATGATGGAGAACAGTAGCTCCACATCAGTCTGTCTGCTGGTAGAATGATGGAGAACAGTAGCTCCACATCAGAGTGCTGTCTGCTGATAGAATGATGGAGAACAGTAGCTCCACATCAGAGTGCTGTCTGCTGATAGAATGATGGAGAACAGTAGCTCCACATCAGAGTGCTGTCTGCTGATAGAATGATGGAGAACAGTAGCTCCACATCAGAGTGCTGTCTGCTGATAGAATGATGGAGAACAGTAGCTCCACATCAGTCTGTCTGCTGATAGAATGATGGAGAACAGTAGCTCCACATCAGAGTGCTGTCTGCTGATAGAATTGATGGAGAACAGTAGCTCCACATCAATCTGTCTGCTGATAGAATGATGGAGAACAGTAGCTCCACATCAGAGTGCTGTCTGCTGATAGAATGATGGAGAACAGTAGCTCCACATCAGTCTGTCTGCTGATAGAATGATGGAGAACAGTAGCTCCACATCAGAGTGCTGTCTGCTGATAGAATGATGGAGAACAGTAGCTCCACATCAGAGTGCTGTCTGCTGATAGAATGATGGAGAACAGTAGCTCCACATCAGTCTGTCTGCTGATAGAATGATGGAGAACAGTAGCTCCACATCAGAGTGCTGTCTGCTGATAGAATGATGGAGAACAGTAGCTCCACATCAGAGTGTTCTCTGCTGATAGAATGATGGAGAACAGTAGCTCCACATCAGAGTGTTCTCTGCTGATAGAATGATGGAGAACAGTAGCTCCACATCAGAGTGCTGTCTGCTGATAGAATGATGGAGAACAGTAGCTCCACATCAGAGTGATGTCTGCTGGTAGAATGATGGAGAACAGTAGCTCCACATCAGAGTGCTGTCTGCTGATAGAATGATTTAAACAGTAGCTCCAAACATCAGAGTGCTGTCTGCTGATAGAATGACGGAGAACAGTAGCTCCAATCAGTCTGTCTGCTGATAGAATGATGGAGCAAGTAAGCTCCACATCAGAGTGCTGTCTGCTGCTGAATGATGGAGAACAGTGCTGGGCATCAGAGTGCTGTCTGCTGATAGAATTGATGGAGAACAGTAGCTCCACATCAATCTGTCTGCTGATAGAATGATGGAGAACAGAAGCTCCACATCAGTGCTGTCTGCTGATAGAATGATGGAGAACAGTAGCTCCACATCAGTCTGTCTCTGATAGAATGATGGAGAACAGTAGCTCCACATCAGAGTGCTGTCTGCTGGTAGAATGATGGAGCAGTAGGCTCCACATCAGAGTGCTGTCTGCTGATAGAATGATGGAGAACAGTAGCTCCACATCAGTGCTGTCTGCTTAGAATGATGGAGAACAGTAGCTCCACATCAGAGTGCTGTCTGCTGATAGAATGATGGACAATGTAGCTCCACATCAGTGATGTCTGCTGGTAGAATGATGGAAACTCACCACAAATGAGTGCTGTCTGCTGATAGAATGATGGAGACAGTATTTCCTGTTTTTCAGAGTGCTGTCTGCTGATAGAATGCGGAGAACAGTAGCTCCACATCAGTCTGTCTGCTGATATTTGGGTTGTTTTTTGCCCCAATGATGGAGAACAGTAGCTCCACAGTGCTGTCTCAGATGGTTTTGTCTGCTGTCTGCTGATAATATGGAGAACAGTAGCTCCACATCAGAGTGCTGTCTGCTGATAGAATGATGGAGAACAGTAGCTCCACATCAGTCTGTCTGCTGATAGAATGATGGAGAACAGTAGCTCCACATCAAACTGCTGATAGAACTATCAGAGATATTAAGTTCCACATGTCTGTCTGAGGAATAGAATGATGGAAACAGTAGGTGACATCCTGGAGTGTTGTCTGCTGAAATGACAGCACAGGGACACAGGAAGTGATAGAATGATGGAGAACAGAGCTCACATCAGTCTGTCTGCTGATCCAAAATGGAGAACAGTAGCTGGATCTCAGAGTGCTGTCTGCTGATAGAATGATGGAGAACAGTAGCCCCAGTCTCAGACAGCAGTCTTTGATAGAATGATGCAGAACAGTAGCTCCACATCAAGTGAACCAACTGTCTGCTGATAGAATGATGGAGAACAGTAGCTCCACATCAGAGTGAAGAGTCTGCTGAAGAGACATGATGGAGAGACAGAAAGACTCCACATCAGAGAGACTGATAGAAGACAGGAGAACAGAAAGACATCAGAGTGAGAGAAAGAGACAGAAGGACAGATAGAATGATGGAGAACAGAGAGGCTCCACATCAGAGTGCTGTCTGCTGATAGAATGATGGAGAACAAAACAAACTTCTGACATGTAGAATAAAATAATCACGTCAGCTCTACTGATAGAATTGTGAACATTTCTATCTGCAAAATGATGAAACAATAGCTCCCAACTGAACAGTGGAAAATCAGTATGTCTGCTGATAGAATGATGAACAGACTCCCAATGCTGATAGGATAACAGTAGCTCCACATCAGAGTGCTGATAGAATTGGAGAAAACTCAGACTGTATTAGAATGATGGAAACAGTAGCTTATATGAAAACAGATGTGTTCTCTGCTGATAGAATGATGGAGAACAGTAGCTCCACATCAGAGTGTTCTCTGCTGATAGAATGTATCATGGGAATGTGAGTTTTTTTGGTGAATTCTCATCCAAGTGGACAAGTGCATACTGCAAGCACAAAATTATCTGATGCCAGAAATTACAATAAGCATTTTTAGCCCACGTTTACAAAAACACAGCAAGATATTTCTATGAGGGTGAAAAAATAAAATTTCTCATTCCACTAGCAACTTAAACATAGGTTTCTCAGTTGGTTCTGAATTTTAAAACAGGTGACTGGGCATCAGTGTTAACTTGCTCGTGTCACAGTGCCAGGCTGGCTGTTATTTGCTACAAGCTGCCACCATCCATGCTTTCGTTTGACTCAGATCTCCCTTTCACCTTGTCCCCTTTTCATAGCCTGTTGACCCCTTTCTCAGAGCATTTCAGGTAGGCCCGTTGCCCTAGCGACTCCAGACTCCACACAGACAGTGTTTTCACATGCTGCTCCAGAGCCACTGCTGTTCTTCCTTCAGACAAGCGTGCTTCAAAACGTTGTTCATTTGCACAATGTTTCTCGTTCACATTCACTTGTAAATATCCAAACTCACCACAAATGACATTCGGTAACTCCTACCTATATATGTAGATGGGATTTCCTGTTTTTTGCAATTTGTTTATTTTAGTTTAGTTAATTAATAAATTTATCTGCAGCCTTCAACTAAATTTGACCATTATTCGTTTTAAATTTTGTTTTTGCATTCTTTAATTAAACACCCAGTGGGCATTTGTTGTTTTTGGCGGGAGACGGACTAAGACAGTAATACCTTCAAGACAGGACGAGAGAAGGATGTTATGAACAGAGGAGAGAGACCAAACCTAGTGATAAAACTATCAGAGATATTAAGTTGTTGGTTCAGAGGAAGTGAGAATGAGAATGCAAGGTGACATCCTGGATGTTAACAGGAAATACAGCACAGGACACAGGAAGTGATAGAAGAGAGAGACAGAGAGTCATTGCCAGTTAGCCACCCATCCAAAAGGGGAAAAAGAGATGGATCTAGAGAGAGCTCCCTCAGAGAGTACTACAAGCCATTTCCCAGAGACAGCAGACAGAGAGTTTCCCCAACAGAGAGAGACAGAGAGACAGAAGGGACTAGAGAGGGTTAGTCGAGGATAGACAGCAACTCTTTGGAGAACAGACAGTGGCACGTTAAAGCATGACAGAGAGAGAGAGAGAGAGACAGAGAGAGACAGAAGGACAGAGAGAGAAGAGACAAAGACAGAGAGACAGAGAGAGAGAGAGAGAGAGAGAGAGAGACAGAGAGACAGAAAGACAGAGAGAGAGAGAAGAGACAGAGAGAAAGAGAGGCAGTACAGAGTGGAATGAGACAGAAATATATTATGTAGAACAAAACAAACTTCTGACATGTAGAATAAAATAAGACGTCAGAGACAGACATTTCTATCTGCAAAAAGGTGAAACAAGATCAGAACTGAGACAGTGAGAAAACAGAGACGACTCCCAATGCACCGGGATAACTAGGAGACCCTGCATCTTTCTGCCAAGTTAAAACTGAAACTTGCTGATATAAAACAGATGGTATCAGGAATGTGAGTTTTTCACACAATTACTTTGAAAAACTACAAAAGGACAAGTGTTATAGGAGCAAGACCACAATGATACAGAGAGGGTACGACTGCAGAACTAAATAGCCCACGGCAGGTGTCAAATAAAACTAAATGTAATAAGACACAATAACTGAAATATTTAAATTAAATAAAACTAAATGTAATAGACACAATAACTGAAATATTTAAGATTAAATAAAACTAAATGTAACAGACACAATAGGCTGAAATATTTAATTCAAATAAAACTAAATGTTCTGACACAATGTCTGTTACCTTTAAATTAAATAAAACTAAATTTAAGACACATTTAGTTTGGTTTTCTTTTAAAACTCATTGATATAACTTAATTACTTGAATTCCATTTTGGACATGTTTTACCATCATGAGCTTTCATTATTTGTTTCTCTAGATTAAAACATTCAATCCCATAATGCATTTAAAGTTGTTAGTTTTCAAAGGCCAATATTCTAATAGTTAATTAAAAATGATTATAAACTACAATGACCATACTAAATTGTCTGGTCAAATTTTTTTTTTTTTTTTTTAAAAAAGCACTGAAATGTTCTGTAGCACTAACTTTCCAGATTGGACCAAGACAGAGAGCCAGGCCAGAGAGACAGTAGAAATCAGGCATTCAGTATGCAAGACACTTAGGTTTTGTCGTGCTAAGATATATCTGGCAGAGAGTGGTCCTCTGTTAGCATGAGCAGCTAGAGCAACGCAGAGAGACAAAGGTCGTGGGTTCAATTCCACCTATGAACTCACTGTACAGAGTTCTTTGAGAGAACAGAAGACAGAGAAGAGACAGAGAGATCAGAGATATCTGAGGAGGAGAAGAATCAATCTATTAACTAAGGCTACTTCAGAAACTTCAATCACTGAGCTGACTGAGACTATCAACATCAAAAAATAAATAACAGAGAGACATTTTGACAGAGTAATATATGGTGTCAGACTAAACATCAATTCTTCTAAATTCTGTTTTCAAAATGAAAACATTCTTCACTCAAATCTAAAAGAGCTAGAGATATGCTAGAATAGAGAGCATGAGAGGAACAGAAGACAACCATTTTCCAGAGAGAGACAGATTAACAGAAACTAACCATGATCTAAATCTGACTGATGTAGTTCAGTCATAAAATCACACCTTAATTACTTTGAAAAACTACTAAAATAGTGACCAGCAGCACTACAGAGATGAGATGACTTGAACTAAATAATATAAAGTCAAATAAAACTAAATGTAATAAGACACAATAACTGAAATATTTAAATTAAATAAAACTAAATGTAATAAGACACAATAACTGAAATATTTAAATTAAATAAAACTAAATGTAATAAGACACATTAACATCTGAACCATTTAAATCAAATAAAACTAAATTTAAGACCAATAACTGTATTTACCATTAACATAAAACTAAATATAAGACACAATAACTGAAATATTTAAAGTGGATGACTGTTAGTAAGTGATTACCATAATAACAGTCACTACCATCATGGGACTTTCATTATTTGATTCTGTGTTAAAACATTCAATCCACATAACATTTAAAGTTGTTATTTTTTTAAAATAATTAATATAAAACCATGATTATAATAACATCTACTAATAAATAGTGTAACTGAACATTAAAAAACATCTGAACCATGTGACCACTAACATCTTCCAGATTGGACCAGAACATCTAGCCAGGCCAGTGACCAGTAGAAATCAGGCATTCAGTATGCAAGACTAACATGTTAGGTTTTGTCTGCTAACCATATGTATGTGAGATGGTAACATCTGTTGCATGAGCATGACGCAATAACATCTGCTAAAAGGTCATGGTATGTGACCATGAACTCATCTACTGTAGGTCTCTTTGGATAAAACCATCAGCTAATTTAAATATTTATATCTGAGGAGGAGGAAGAGAATCAATCTATTAACTAAGGCTATCTCAGAAACTTCAATCACTGACGCTGACTGATTACACTATCAACATCAAAAATAAATAAAAACTATTTTGACTTGGTAATATGTGTCATTGACTAAACATCAATTCTTCTAAATTCTGTTTTCAAAATGAAAACATTCTTCACTCAAATCTAAAAGATGCTAGGATGATATGCTAGAATATTACTGCATGATCGGGAACTAGAAGCACAACCATTTTTCCCGCTACACTCGCATTAACATCTGCTAACCATGTGTATGTGACCATTAACATCTACTAACCATGTGTATGTGACCATTAACATCTGCTAACCATGTGACCAATAACATCTACTAACCATGTGTATGTGACCATTAACATCTACTAACCATGTGACCAATAACATCTGCTAACCATGTGTATGTGACCATTAACGTCTACTAACCATGTGTATGTGACCATTAACGTCTGCTAACCATGTGACCATTAACGTCTGCTAACCATGTGACCATTAACGTCTACTAACCATGTGTATGTGACCATTAACGTCTACTAACCATGTGTATGTGACCATTAACGTCTACTAACCATGTGTATGTGACCATTAACGTCTACTAACCATGTGTATGTGACCATTAACGTCTACTAACCATGTGTATGTGACCATTAACGTCTACTAACCATGTGTATGTGACCATTAACGTCTACTAACCATGTGTATGTGACCATTAACATCTGCTAACCATGTGTATGTGACCAATAACATTTTGAATCATGCTACTTATATAAAACGCAACGGGGCCGTTTGAACGTTGAATCATGCTACTTATATAAACGCAACGGGGCCGTTTGAACGTTGAATCATGCTACTTATATAAAATGCAACGGGGCCGTTTGAACGTTGAATCATGCTACTTATATAAAACGCAACGGGGCCGTTTGAACGTTGAATCATGCTACTTATATAAAACGCTAACGGGGCCGTTTGAACGTTGAATCATGCTACTTATATAAAACGCTAACGGGCCTTTTGAACGTTGAATCATGCTACTTATATAAAACGCAACGGGGCCTTTTGAACGTTGAATCATGCTACTTATATAAAACGCAACGGGGCCTTTTGAACGTTGAATCATGCTACTTATATAAAACGCAACGGGGCCGTTTGAACGTTGAATCATGCTACTTATATAAAACGCAACGGGGCCGTTTGAACGTTGAATCATGCTACTTATATAAAACGCAACGGGGCCGTTTGAACGTTGAAATTACAGAGAGTTACGGCACGAGTCATCACAAACGGCAAAAGGAATATTTGAGTAGGGTCAGAGGTCGAAGTAGACGGACGTGATTGTAAAAGCCTACGGATCACATCTGCCTCGATGTTCACTTCAGTGTACTAACAGCTGTGGACCCACACTCGCAGGGCCACCCCGCACTCGCAGGGCCACCCCGCACTCGCAGGGCCACCCCGCACTCGCAGGGCCACCCCGCACTCGCAGGGCCACCCCGCACCGCACTCGCAGGGCCACCCCGCACGCTCGCAGGGCCACCCCGCACTCGCAGGGCCACCCCGCACTCGCAGGGCCACCCCGCACCGCACTCGCAGGGCCACCCCGCACCGCACTCGCAGGGCCACCCCGCACCGCACTCGCAGGGCCACCCCGCACCGCACTCGCAGGGCCACCCCGCACCGCACTCGCAGGGCCACCCCGCACCGCACTCGCAGGGCCACCCCGCACCGCACTCGCAGGGCCACCCCGCACCGCACTCGCAGGGCAACCCCGCACCGCACTCGCAGGGCCACCCGCACCGCACTCGCAGGGCCACCCCGCACTCGCAGGGCCACCCACAGGGCCACCCACAGGGCCACTCACACTCCGCACTCACAGGGCCACTCACACTCCGCACTCACAGGGCCACTCACACTCCGCACTCACAGGGCCACTCACAGGGCCACTCACAGGGCCACTCACAGGGCCACTCACAGGGCCACTCACAGGGCCACTCACAGGGCCACTCACAGGGCCACTCACAGGGCCACTCACAGGGCCACTCACAGGGCCACTCACAGGGCCACTCACAGGGCCACTCCGCACTCACAGGGCCACTCCGCACTCACAGGGCCACTCCGCACTCACAGGGCCACTCCGCACTCACAGGGCCACTCCGCACTCACAGGGCCACTCCGCACTCACAGGGCCACTCCGCACTCACAGGGCCACTCCGCACTCACAGGGCCACTCCGCACTCACAGGGCCACTCCGCACTCACAGGGCCACTCCGCACTCACAGGGCCACTCCGCACTCACAGGGCCACTCCAGTCTACACTAAAAGCCCTGACCAGGCCAGAAGGATAGAAGGGAACAGCAGAGAGCGTCTAGAACAATCTATTTCCTGACGTTACTGCAAGCGATAACTTGATGTTATTTTAACAACCTAAGAAGAAGAATATTACAGATACATTTTTTAAATTTAAGTCTCAATTTTTTAAAGGATCTTCTACTTACGCATTAGAGATCTGGACGTCCTGCCACCCCTTGGTGAGGTTCTGTTTGAGCTCGTTGAGGGGGCTCAGCCCCAGCTTCCTCTTAAGCTCAGCAGAATGCTTCTCTTTGGCCAGGAGCACCTGTCTCAGGGTGCTGATCTCCTCTTCCACCTGACAGCAACACACCAGAGCGGTCAACCACTGGCTGGGCCAAACCTAGTTATGAACATTACCCTTGTCTGAAACAAAAAGTTCCACTCAAATGTTCGTGGGACCGATTATTAGTAAATCAAACTCAGTCAAAAAAAGGGTTGTGATCAAATTAGAGCACAGGGACAACAGACAGAACACGAGGCCTATATTGATTCCAGCTGACAGACACCGGCAGACAGAACCATACCTTGACTAGCTCAGAGCGGATCTCCTCAGCCTCCTCCTCTGTGAGCCCCGGGGGTAACGTGTTGATGGAGGATACCCCCACGGCTCCGCCCTCCACGGGGACATCAGTCAGAGGGTCTGCTCCTCCTGCAGGGCCCAGGCCCTTGTTGGGAGAGTTCAGGTTGATGTCTGGGTCAAGAGAGAGAGTGGGGGCAGGGGGGCATGCTGAGTTGAGAGAGAGAGAGAGAGAGAGAGAGAGAGTAGAAGGCCTTGAATTGATGTGTTAGTGTCATCTACAGTAATAATAATAAACTTTATTGGTACAGCGCTTTTCAATACAAGTAACAAAAGTGCTTCACATCAAATAAAAGTGCTAACAAAAACAGGTAAACAAAAGGATAGCTAATTAAAAACAGACATGAAAAGCATCTTCATAAAAAATCAATTTAAAAAGTGTCTCTTCAGCAACGATCAGCACTGATCTCCTCTGGCAGACCACTCCTAAGTCCAGGGGTCCTAATGCCCAGTCTCCCTTCGCCGTCAACCTAAAGACCTTGGAATGGTCAACAGTGCCCTGCCAGAGAATCTCTGGCTGCATCCTGGCTCGTAGGGAGATTTGTGGACAAATGAACAAAGGTTATTTACAATCTGAGTTCTAGCACGTCGGGCTGCCAAATAGAACCACCTCAGATTTTATATCATTGAGCTGAATTTTTTTTTAATTAGATTTTTTTTTTAAACATTTTAAATACAAAATTGTCAGACATTTAACATTTGGGGTCAGCAACGCACTGGTGAAGGGTCACTGCGCTAGCTTGGTCACTGGGTCTTGGTCAATAGAGCTGTGTCTCATCTGCATAGCAGCGAAACTGAAAGCTGCGAATGATGTCACCAAGGGGGAGGGATATACATGGGGGAGGGGGATATACATGGGGAGGAGAGGAGGATATACATGGGGGGGGGGATATACATGGGGGATGGGGGGGGATATACATGGGGAGGAGAGGAGGATATACATGGGGGGATATACATGGGGAGGAGAGGAGGATATACATGGGGGATATACATGGGGAGGGGATATACATGGGGAGGAGGATATACATGGGGAGGAGGATATACATGGGGAGGGGGGATATACATGGGGGAGGGGGATATACATGGGGAGGGGATGATATACATGGGGGAGGGGGATGATATACATGGGGAGGGGATATACATGGGGGGGGATATACATGGGGGAGGGGGATATACATGGGGGGGGGGGATATACATGGGGGAGGGATATACATGGGGGGAGGGGGATATACATGGGGGGAGGATATACATGGGGGAGGATATACATGGGGGAGGATATACATGGGGGGAGGATATACATGGGGAGGAGGATATACATGGGGAGGAGGATATACATGGGGAGGAGGATATACATGGGGGGAGGATATACATGGGGGGGATATACATGGGGGGGGGATATACATGGGGAGGGGAGGAGGATATACATGGGGAGGAGGATATACATGGGGAGGTGGGGGGAGGATATACATGGGGGGAGGGATATACATGGGGGGAGGGATATACATGGGGAGGAGGATATACATGGGGAGGGGGATATACATGGGGAGGGGATATACATGGGGGGGAGGGGGGGATATACATGGGGGAGGAGGATATACATGGGGGGGATATACATGGGGGAGGGGGATATACATGGGGGGGGATATACATGGGGGGGGGATATACATGGGGGGGGAGGGATATACATGGGGGAGGGATATACATGGGGGGGGGGATATACATGGGGAGGGGGATATACATGGGGAGGGATATACATGGGGAGGGGATATACATGGGGAGGAGGATATACATGGGGAGGGGATATACATGGGGAGGGGGATATACATGGGGAGGGGATATACATGGGGAGGAGGATATACATGGGGAGGAGGATATACATGGGGAGGAGGATATACATGGGGGGGATATACATGGGGAGGAGGATATACATGGGGGGAGGGGGGATATACATGGGGAGGGGGGATATACATGGGGGGGGATATACAGGGATATACATGGGGGGGGGGATATACATGGGGGGAGGGATATACATGGGGAGGGGATATACATGGGGGGGGAGGATATACATGGGGGGGATATACATGGGGGGATGGGGGGGGATATACATGGGGGGAGGATATACATGGGGGGGATATACATGGGGATGGGGGATATACATGGGGAGGGGATGGGGGGGGATATACATGGGGGGGGGGATATACATGGGGAGGAGGATATACATGGGGATGGGGGGATATACATGGGGAGGGGGATATACATGGGGAGGGGGATATACATGGGGAGGGGATATACATGGGGAGGGGATATACATGGGGGGAGGGGGGATATACATGGGGGGGGGATATACATGGGGAGGGGGGATATACATGGGGGGATGGGGGGGGGATATACATGGGGAGGGGAGGATATACATGGGGAGGAGGATATACATGGGGAGGGATATACATGGGGAGGGGAGGATATACATGGGGGAGGATATACATGGGGGGAGGATATACATGGGGGGGATATACATGGGGGGGATATACATGGGGGGGGATATACATGGGGAGGAGGATATACATGGGGGGAGGATATACATGGGGGGGAGGATATACATGGGGGGGAGGATATACATGGGGAGGAGGATATACATGGGGAGGTGGGGGGGATATACATGGGGGGGGGGATATACATGGGGAGGAGGATATACATGGGGGGGGATATACATGGGGGGGGGATATACATGGGGAGGAGGATATACATGGGGGGAGGAGGATATACATGGGGGGAGGATATACATGGGGAGGAGGATATACATGGGGAGGAGGATATACATGGGGAGGAGGATATACATGGGGGGGGGATATACATGGGGATGGGGGGGATATACATGGGGGGGGGATATACATGGGGAGGGGGATATACATGGGGGGATATACATGGGGGAGGATATACATGGGGGGGGATATACATGGGGGGGGATATACATGGGGGGGATATACATGGGGGGGAGGGATATACATGGGGGGAGGATATACATGGGGAGGAGGATATACATGGGGGGGGAGGATATACATGGGGGGAGGATATACATGGGGGAGGGATATACATGGGGGGGGATATACATGGGGAGGGGATATACATGGGGAGGGGGATATACATGGGGGGAGGATATACATGGGGAGGGGGGATATACATGGGGAGGGGGGATATACATGGGGGAGGGATATACATGGGGGGAGGGATATACATGGGGGGGGGGGATATACATGGGGGGGGGATATACATGGGGGGGGATATACATGGGGGGGAGGGATATACATGGGGGGAGGGATATACATGGGGAGGGGGATATACATGGGGAGGAGGATATACATGGGGAGGGGGATATACATGGGGGAGGATATACATGGGGAGGAGGGTATACATGGGGATATACATGGGGGGGGGGTATACATGGGGGGGAGGGAGGTATACATGGGGAGGAGGATATACATGGGGAGGAGGATATACATGGGGGGAGGATATACATGGGGGGAGGATATACATGGGGAGGGGGATATACATGGGGAGGGGGGATATACATGGGGAGGGGATATACATGGGGAGGAGGATATACATGGGGGGAGGATATACATGGGGGGAGGATATACATGGGGGGGATATACATGGGGAGGGGGGGGATATACATGGGGAGGAGGATATACATGGGGAGGAGGATATACATGGGGAGGAGGATATACATGGGGGGAGGATATACATGGGGGGAGGATATACATGGGGGGGATATACATGGAGGGGATATACATGGGGAGGAGGGATATACATGGGGGGATATACATGGGGGGGGGAGGATATACATGGGGGGAGGATATACATGGGGGGGAGGATATACATGGGGGGAGGGGGGATATACATGGGGAGGGGGATATACATGGGGGGAGGGGATATACATGGGGAGGGGGATATACATGGGGAGGAGGATATACATGGGGGGAGGATATACATGGGGGAGGGATATACATGGGGGGGGGGGATATACATGGGGGGGATATACATGGGGGGGGATATACATGGGGGGAGGATATACATGGGGAGGGGGATCAACAAGGATGGGGATGGGGGGATCATACACAGAACTGGGATAACATGGGGAGGGGGAGCATATACATGGGAAGGAGGATATACATGGGGAGGAATATACATGGGAGGAGGATATACATGGGGAGGGGGATATACATGGGGAGGGGGATATACATGGGGGAGGATATACATGGGGGAGGATATACATGGGGGGATATACAAATGGGGGGATATACATGGGGAGGAGGGTTTTACATGCCTTAAGAACAAATTCTTATTTTATACAGTGGGGGAGGGGACGACAGATTTATACATGGGGCTCGGGGATTCAAATACATGGGGGAGGATATACATGGGGGGAGGATATACATGGGGAGGAGGATATACATGGGGAGGGGATATACATGGGGATAATTATTTAGTCAGGAGGGGGATATACATGGGGATAAAATGACATGGGGAGGAGGATATACATGGGGGGAGGGACTATTTACATGGGGGGAGGAATGTTATGGGGGGGGGATATTTACAATAGGGGAGGGGGAGGATATACATGGGGACAGATATGTTGGGGAGAGGACTATTACATAGACAGAATGTTATGGGGGGAGCCAACAGGGGGGATATACATGGGGGATATACATAGGAGGAACAGGGATATACATGGGGGGGGGTTATACATGGGGGGGATATACATAGACAGAATGGAGGCCAACATGGGGGGATATACATGGGAGGGGATATACATGGGGGGAGGATATACATGGGGGAGGATATACATGGGGGGGATGTTAGGATATACATGGGGAGGGGGGTATATACATAGACAGAATGGAGGGGGGAACTATACATGGGGAGGGGATGTTACATGGGCCAACAGGGAACTATTTCAATAGACAGAATGTTGGCCCAGGGGACACAATAGTGATGTTAGGTGCCAACAGGGGACTATTTACAAAGACAGAATTCTCACTGAGAAACATTTACAAAAAGATATGACCTGAACCAGTCGGAACTATTTACAATAGCCTCCCACCCACCTCTCCAGCCAGTCAACAAGGATGCTATGATCCCGAGTATCAAACACAGAACTGAGATCCAAATGAACTAGGATAGAGCATTCACCGTCAGCGAACAGAAGGTCATTACGGATTTTCAATAAAGTCGTTTTCGTGCTGTGAAGAGGTCAGAAGCCCGACTGGAGGTTTCCAAATAAGTTGTTCATACTCAAATGGCTTGAAAACAACTTTTTCCAAAATCTTAGATATTTTTTAAAATTTTACCTTTATTTTACTAGGCAAAGTCAGTTAAGAACAAATTCTTATTTTCAATGGCGTCCTAGGAACAGTGGGTAAACTGCCTGTTCAGGGGCAGAACGACAGATTTGTACCTTGTCAGCTCGGGGATTCAAACTTGCATCCTTTCGGTTACTAGTCCAACGCTCTAACCACTAGGCTACCCTGCTGCCCCTTACATAGATAGATAGAGAAAGGTCTATAATTATTTAGTCAGGAGTGGTCTAGATCGGGCTTTATAAAATGAGAGGTTGGAACAGAGACAGAATGTTAGGGCCAACAGGGAACTATTTACAATAGACAGAATGTTAGAGCCAACAGGGAACTATTTACAATAGACAGAATGTTAGAGCCAACAGGGAACTACTTACAATAGACAGAATGTTAGGGCCAACAGGGAACTATTTAAAATAGACAGAATGTTAGGGCCAACAGGGAACTACTTACAATAGACAGAATGTTAGAGCCAACAGGGAACTACTTACAATAGACAGAATGTTAGGGCCAACAGGGAACTATTTACAATAGACAGAATGTTAGGGCCAACAGGGAACTATTTACAATAGACAGAATGTTAGGGCCAACAGGGAACTATTTACAATAGACAGAATGTTAGGGCCAACAGGGAACTATTTACAATAGACAGAATGTTAGGGCCAACAGTAGTCAAGTAGGGACCACGCCCAAGGGGCAGGAGAAGGTCTTCATGTGAGGAAACATATCAAGGAGGGACTCGAAAGGATATTTGCTCCAATGTGCAAAAAGGAAGCCGCAAACTGTCACAAAGTAGTTGCCTCAAGTGCCTCCTGACCAGAAATGCTGGTAATGGAGCCAACTACTGTCAATTTTGGGATCTAATATTTTCGATATTTCCTGTAAAGAATCGTAAAAACTATTGGCAGAGATGATGGGGGATGCGAACATGTCACTGTCATTTAGTCGAAGTTATCTTTTTAAAAAAATTAAAGAGAGAGTGTGGTCATTTAAAATAAAAAAAATAAAAAATCAGGTATAGGCAGACAATGTATTATGGATATTCTAAAGTCATCTTGACATAGGTCATTAAAAACCATTCACCAAGTCATCTGTGTGAAGACAAGACTACAGAATCAGTGGGATGGAAAAACCCATTTACTAACAGACAGATTTATTTGAATTAGGAGGCGGGGAAGAAAGCATTAAAAAACAGAGACATCAATAGTTTCCAAATTCTCCATATTCAGACACACAGGACAAGATTAAGAGTATGGTCACATGCACTAAATACAACAGGTGTAGACTTCAGTGAAATGCTCATCTTAAATCATTAAAGAGCAGCAGGAAAATAACAATAGCGTGGCTATATACAGGGTATTACGGTACAGAGTCAATGTGGAGGCTATATACAGGGTATTACGGTACAGAGTCAATGTGGAGGCTATATACAGGGTATTACGGTACAGAGTCAATGTGGAGGCTATATACAGGGTGTTACAGTACAGAGTCAATGTGGAGGCTATATACAGGGTATTACGGTACAGAGTCAATGTGGAGGCTATATACAGGGTATTACGGTACAGAGTCAATGTGGAGGCTATATACAGGGTATTACGGTACAGAGTCAATGTGGAGGCTATATACAGGGTGTTACGGTACAGAGTCAATGTGGAGGCTATATACAGGGTATTACGGTACAGAGTCAATGTGGAGGCTATATACAGGGTATTCAACCCCTCCCATCAGAGTCAATGTGGAGACTATATACATGGTATTACGGTAACAGAGTCAATGTGGAGGCTATATACAGGGTGTTACGGTACAGAGTCAATGTGGAGGCTATATACAGGGTGAAATTACGAAACTCTTCAGAGTCAATGTGGAGGCTATATACAGGGTATTAACGGTACAGAGTCAATGTGGAGGCTATATACAGGGTATTACGGTACAGAGTCAATGTGGAGGCTATATACAGGGTGTTACGGTACAGAGTCAATGTGGAGGCTATATACAGGGTATTACGGTACAGAGTCAATGTGGAGGCTATATACAGGGTATTACGGTACAGAGTCAATGTGGAGGCTATATACAGGGTGTTACGGTACAGAGTCAATGTGGAGGCTATATACAGGGTAGTATTACTAAATGTTACAGAGTCAATGTGGAGACTATATACAGGGTATTACGGTACAGAGTCAATGTGGAGACTATATACAGGGTATTACGGTACAGAGTCAATGTGGAGGCTATATACAGGGTGTTACGGTACAGAGTCAATGTGGAGGCTATATACAGGGTATTACGGTACAGAGTCAAGCTCCATTCAACCTCTCCCATCTATCTCTCAACACCCTCCAGTCCCTTCATCTCCATTCAACCCCTCCAATCTATCTCTCAACACCATCCAGTCCCACCCTTCAGCTCCATTCAACCCCTCCCATCTATCTCCTAACACCCTCCATATTGGATGGTCAGTCAAACAGTTTGCAATGTTGCTAGATATAATCCTGGAGCCCCTGTGTCAGGGTGAAGCCTGTCTCTTTTAAAAATGTGCCACAGCAAATTGTTTTTAAAAAAGTGTCATAAAAGCAGACATTAACTAAATGTTCCTAGCTCCAACAGTGCAGTTTCTTAAATTCGTTTAGCTCCAACAGTGCAGTAGTATCTAACTAAATGTCCTAGCTCCAAAGTCTTCAATATCAAGGATGCTGGTGTTCCTAGCTCCAACAGTGCAGTAATATCTAACTAAATGTTTAATCAACAGTGTAGTGTATCTAACTAAATGGTCAACAGTGCAGTAATACATATTCAGCAGATGTTATGTTCCTGGTCACAGTGCACATATTCAGCAAATGTTCCTAGCTCCAACAGTGCAGTAGTAGGGAAATGCTGGTGTTCCTAGCTCCAACAGTGCAGTAGTATCTAACTAAATGCTGGTGTTCCTAGCTCCAACAGTGCAGTAGTATCTAACTAAATGCTGGTGTTCCTAGCTCCAACAGTGTAGTAGTATCTAACTAAATGCTGGTGTTCCTAGCTCCAACAGTGTAGTAGTATCTAACTAAATGTTCCTAGCTCCAACAGTGTAGTAATATCTAACTAAATGTTCCTAGCTCCAACAGTGTAGTAGTATCTAACTAAATGTTCCTGGCTCCAACAGTGCAGTAGTATCTAACTAAATGTTCCTAGCTCCAACAGTGCAGTAGTATCTAACTAAATGTTCCTAGCTCCAACAGTGCAGTAGTATCTAACTAAATGTTCCTAGCTCCAACAGTGCAGTAGTATCTAACTAAATGCTGGTGTTCCTAGCTCCAACAGTGCAGTAGTATCTAACTAAATGCTGGTGTTCCTAGCTCCAACAGTGTAGTAGTATCTAACTAAATGCTGGTGTTCCTAGCTCCAACAGTGCAGTAGTATCTAACTAAATGTTCCTAGCTCCAACAGTGCAGTAATATCTAACTAAATGTTCCTAGCTCCAACAGTGCAGTAGTATCTAACTAAATGTTCCTAGCTCCAACAGTGCAGTAGTATCTAACTAAATGTTCCTAGCTCCAACAGTGTAGTAGTATCTAACTAAATGTTCCTAGTAGCTCCAGAAACAGTCGATGTCACAGTAATACACTAATGTTCTCAAAGTTGGCCAGAACCACTGGTGTTCCTAGCTCCAACAGTGTAGTAGTATCTAACTAAATGTTCCTAGCTCCAACAGTGTAGTGGCCAGAACCAAGTATCTAACTAAATGTTCCAGCTCCAACAGTGTAGTAGTATCGATGTAACTAAATGTTCCTAGCTCCAACAGTGTAGTAGTATCTAACTAAATGTTCCTAGCTCCAACAGTGTAGTAGTATCTAACTAAATGTTGGCCAGAACCACGAGGGGAGTCGATGTCACAGTAGTTGGCCAGAACCACGAAGTCGCTCCAACAGTGCAGTAATACCTAACTAAATGCTGGTGTTCCTAGCTCCAACAGTGTAGTAGTATCTAACTAAATGTTCCTAGCTCCAACAGTGTAGTAATACCTAACTAAATGCTGGTGTTCCTAGCTCCAACAGTGCAGTAGTATCTAACTAAATGTTCCTAGCTCCAACAGTGCAGTAATATCTAACTAAATGTTCCTAGCTCCAACAGTGCAGTAGTATCTAACTAAATGTTCCTAGCTCCAAC
Organism: Oncorhynchus nerka; assembly: GCF_034236695.1. Taxonomy (NCBI): domain Eukaryota; kingdom Metazoa; phylum Chordata; class Actinopteri; order Salmoniformes; family Salmonidae; genus Oncorhynchus; species Oncorhynchus nerka. The sequence continues at coordinate 5,746,467 of NC_088415.1, read as the reverse complement.
AGTGCAGTAATATCTAACTAAATGTTCCTAGCTCCAACAGTGCAGTAGTATCTAACTAAATGTTCCTAGTAGTTGGCCAGAACCACGAGGGAGTCGATGTCACAGTAGTTGGCCAGAACCACGAGGGAGTCGATGTCACAGTAGTTGGCCAGAACCACGAGGGAGTCGATGTCACAGTAGTTGGCCAGAACCACGAGGGTGTCGATGTCACAGTAGTTGGCCAGAACCACGAGGGAGTCGATGTCACAGTAGTTGGCCAGAACCACGAGGGGGTGTCACAGTAGTTGGCCAGAACCACGAGGGAGTCGATGTCACATGGCCAGAACCACGAGGGAGTCGATGTCACAGTAGTGTCGATGTCACAGTAGTTGGCCAGAACCACGAGGGAGTCGATGTCACAGTAGTTGGCCAGAACCACGAGGGAGTCGATGTCACAGTAGTTGGCCAGAACCACGAGGGAGTCGATGTCTCGGACACTGGCTCTCGAGTGACAGTGGACCTTGGGTTCGTTCACAGACCGTAGGGAGGCAAAACACAAATCCGTAGCCTAATAAACTGCATGGTTTCCCCCGCGTCGTAGTGGGAGGACCAAACACACACCATATCATTGCGTGACTCCAAAAAGAAGAATATTGTTCTGTTACCAAGACAACGTTGAGTGTTCCCGAGTGGCCTAGTTATAGTTTCAGACTAACGAGTACGGTGATTCAGGAATGAGATGTCTGTAGTCTAGACATTTGAGACCAAGCCCACTTTTTATTTATTTTATTTAACTAGGCAAATCAGTGAAGAACAAATACTTATTTACAAATGACAACCCACTGTTCCCTGGTAGGCTAACTGCCTTGTTCAGTGGAAGAATGACAGATTTTTACCTTGTCAGCTCGGGGGATATGATCTAGCAACCTTTCGGTTACTGGCCCAACACTAACCACTAGGCTACCTGCCTCCTCTACACTCTAACCACTAGGCTACCTGCCTCCTCTACACTCTAACCACTAGGCTACCCTGCCTCCTCTACACTCTAACCACTAGGCTACCCTGCCTCCTCTACACTCTAACCACTAGGCTACCCTGCCTCCTCTACACTCTAACCACTAGGCTACCCTGCCTCCTCTACACTCTAACCACTAGGCTACCCTGCCTCCTCTACACTCTAACCACTAGGCTACCCTGCCTCCTCTACACTCTAACCACTAGGCTACCCTGCCTCCTCTACACTCTAACCACTAGGCTACCCTGCCTCCTCTACACTCTAACCACTAGGCTACCCTGCCTCCTCTACACTCTAACCACTAGGCTACCCTGCTCTAACCACTCTACACTCTAACCACTAGGCTACCCTGCCTCCTCTACACTCTAACCACTAGGCTACCCTGCCTCCTCTACACTCTAACCACTAGGCTACCCTGCCTCCTCTACACTCTAACCACTAGGCTACCCTGCCTCCTCTACACTCTAACCACTAGGCTACCCTGCCTCCTCTACACTCTAACCACTAGGCTACCTGCCACCTCTACACTCTAACCACTAGGCTACCTGCCACCTCTACACTCTAACCACTAGGCTACCTGCCTCCTCTACACTCTAACCACTAGGCTACCCTGCCGCCCCTACACTCTAACCACTAGGCTACCTGCCTCCCCTCCCCACTTGACTCGATGCCACATTGTAGCACGTTTGAGGATGAACGCATGTGACCCTAATCACGTCCTATCAACCGTTACGAGTAGCTACAGTATCCAGGGCAGGGCGAGAAGAGGCTGAAGAACAGAAATATGGCATCCGGTCAAATCAAATCAATTTATATAGCCCTTCATACATCAGCTGATATCTCAAAGTGCTGTACAGAAACCCAGCCTAAAACCCCAAACAGCAAGCAATGCAGGTGTAGAAGCACAGTGGCTAGGAAAAACTCCCTAGAAAGGCCAGAACCTAGAGAAGAAACCTAGAGAGGAACCAGGCTATGAGGGGTGGCCAGTCCTCTTCTGGCTGTGCCGGGTGGAGATTATAAACCTAGAGAGGAACCAGGCTATGTGGGGTGGCCAGTCCTCTTCTGGCTGTGCCGGGTTGAGATTAGAAAACTAGAGAGGAACCAGGCTATGTGGGGTGGCCAGTCCTCTTCTGGCTGTGCCAGGTGGAGATTATAAACCTAGAGAGGAACCAGGCTATGTGGGGTGGCCAGTCCTCTTCTGGCTGTGCCAGGTGGAGATTAGAAACCTAGAGAGGAACCAGGCTATGTGGGGTGGCCAGTCCTCTTCTGGCTGTCAGGTGGAGATTATAAACCTGGCTGGGGTGTCCTCTTCTGGCTGTGCCGGGTGGAGATTATAAACCTAGAGAGGAACCAGGCTATGTGGGGTGGCCAGTCCTCTTCTGGCTGTGCCGGTCCTAGTTATTTATCGTTTGTCTGTCTTCGGCAGTTTGAGCTCAGTTGGCATCTTGATTGGCCGGCACGATGATTACATCATACATATTCATAATGACGGTAGCTGCTGGAATTCACAGCACAACTGCACATTTCTCAGGTAGCTAGCTACAGTGCCTTCAGAACGTATTCCTGCCCCTCGACTTACTCCACATTTTGGGACAGCCCAAAATCTAAATGGATTAAAATATGTTTTTGTTGTTGCACACACACACACACACACACGTTAGAAATTGCAGCAACATTTTTTGTAAATTAAATACAGAAATCTAATTTACATAAGTATTTCCCACCCCTGAGTCAATACATGTTGTTAGAACGCCCTTAGGCAGCGATTACAACGGAGTCCTTCTGTCTGCACACTGGGATTGTACAATATTTGCACATTGCTCTTTTAAAAAAAAAATGTATTCCTCAAGCTCTGTCAAAAAGATGTTGATCATTGCTAGACAACCATTTTTCAAGTCTTGTCGTAGCTTTTCAAGACAATTTAAGTCCGAAACTATAACTAGGCCACTCGGGAACACTCAACGTTGTCTTGGTAACCAACTCCAGTGTATATTTGGTATTCTGTTTTAGGTTATTTTCCTGCTGAAATGTCAATTTGTCTCCCAGAGTCTGGTAGAAAGCAGACAACCAGGTTTTCCTCTAGGATTTTGCCTGTGGTTAGCTTCATTACATTTTTTTGTATCCATAAACTAAGTCCCCAGTCCTTAACAATAACAAGCATACCCATAACATGCTGCAGCCACCACTATGCTTGAAAATATGGAGAGGGGTACTCAGTAATATGTTGTATTTGCCCCATAACACTGTGTTCAGGAGAACAAGTTAATTGCTTAGTCAATTTTTTTGCAGTTTTACTTTAGTGCCTTGTTGCAAAACAGGATGCATGTTTTGGAATATTTTTATTCTGTACAGGCTTCCTTCTTTTCACTAAGTCAATTAGGTTAATATTGTGGAGTAACTACAAGGTAGTTGATCCATCCTCAGTTCTCCCATCACAGCCATTAAACTCTAACTCCGTGGTCACCAACCAGCCGATCGCGGTCGACCTCCCAAGGCATTCCTAGTCGATCACCAAACATTTCTATAAACAATGATAAGCCTTGCATTCCTATTTTTGCGCTGTTGGCGGTAGGTGCACTTGATTCAGCAGCCCTAGTGCTGTTGGTGGTAGGTGCACTTGATTCAGCAGCCATTGGTGCTGTTGGCAGTAGGTGCACTTGATTCAGCAGCCCTAGTGCTGTTGGCAGTAGGTGCACTTGATTCAGCAGCCCTAGTGCTGTTGGCAGTAGGTGCACTTGATTCAGCAGCCCTAGTGCTGTTGGCGGTAGGTGCACTTGATTCAGCAGCCCAAGTGCTGTTGGCGGTAGGTGCACTTGATTCAGCAGCCCTAGTGCTGTTGGCGGTAGGTGCACTTGATTCAGCAGCCCTAGCGCCGGGAAGACAAAGTGTTCCCATTTTGAACAAATTTCATGTGTCTGATGGTAGAACTCTGCCTACATGGCAGGTCCAGGGAGCAAATCAAGTGCACCTACAAGCCTACCACAAGGCCAATCAGATAGCTCAGATCACAGTGAATGCAGAGTTACCTTCGAGCCATAGGACTGTAAAAAAGAAAAGAAACCTTGAGCACACAGGAAAGTTGATACTGTGAGATTTCAAAAATCAACAAAGAAAGCAAAGAGCTGCTGTATTTGAGTAAGTTGAACTGTCAACACATTAGAAAACATAAAATGTGCTACAAACAGCACTGCGGCTGCAATGAATGCTATATATATATATATATATAGATAGCAAAGTGTTTTCGGATTAGCTTGCATTGTTATTATTAATAGCAGTGTGTCTCCAATTAACCACATGAATTGGTGCATCAGGCAGAAAACAACGACTTGAGTTTCACCATCAACTGGAAGACATTGTTCCCTTTTCTCAGCGGAGGGGAGGGAGGGAGAACGGAACAGCCTCTCCGCTACTCCCTCCTCTACGCCTGACCATCAGGTGCAGGTCATCAGTCCAGTAAACATTTTTAAAAAGCCACATCTTGATAACTCGTTCTATTACCCGTGTGATCACGTACCTAACATGTTGAAATAGAATTTCTATATGGTCTGAGAAGAATAGCATTGGCAGGGCAATTCAAGCATAGCCAACATGCAGTGATAATGTATTGGGCCTATAGCCTATGGGGCAGCAGGTAGCCTAGTGGTTCGAGCGTTGGTCCAGTAACCGAAAGGTTGGTGGATTGAATCCCCGAGCTGACGAGGTAAAAAAATAAATATCTGTCGTTCTTCTCCTGATCCCGGAAGTTAACCCACTGTTCCCCGGTAGGCCGTCATTGTAAATCAGAATTTGTTCTTAACTGACTTGCCTAGTTAAATTTAACTAAAAATAACTAATTGGTCCAGTACTGTTTTTAATAGGTTAATGTGAGTGGAGGAATGGGAGGACAATTCTCCTCAGTGAATTTAATAAAAATAGTAAATAAAAACAAATCGAGTCAGTAAAAAGAGTTTAAAAATAACTTATCGTTCGCGGACTGCCAATCACTACTAGATGTGACACTGTCAACTAAACTTGAGCTGGCAGACGAATAAGCTACCTGGGTGAGTTCTTGGCTGATTGGGACGTCCCAACGGGTGTCAACGTTACTTCGCTTGAAGTTTACATTTCTAATGGTTAACATAAAGGGTTATAGGGGGAAGGGCAAACTCATTCCACGGAGGGTCCAAGTGTCTGCGGGTTTTCGGTCATCCCTTCTACTTGATTAATTCATTTAAAAAGGTCACTAATTAAAAGAAGTCCCCTCATCTGGTTGTCTAGGTCTTAATTGAAAGGGGGAAAACGTGTCTTACGACACAGGGCCCTCCATGGAATGAGATTGACACCCCTGGACTAGTTGTTATTGTGGGGACGTCCCAAGGATTCCAAGTAGCACTGTGCCTTACCAGCCAACGTTAGCTTGTGAGAGCTAAATAGCGTACTAGCTAACTAGCAAAGTAGCCTTTGTATACAAAAATATATATATACGCTATTAAAAAGCACAAATATCGTTAATTTATTTTTTTGTAAGATAAAAAATATTTAAAAAAACGGAAAACAATATCTAAAAAAAGGAGTAAACCAAGTTAATTGAAAAGGTTTCAACAAAAGAAATGTCATCATAGTAACACGGCTCTCTCCGGTCCCCCATTTTCCAGAACGGCTGTGTTGCTGCGTCGGGCCCCAAGTTGCATTCATAGCTACATTGTGCACCATCACAAACACATATGTATTCATTTCCCCCCCAAAATCAACCAACGTTAGGCCAAACATGTATCATATTCAACAACAATTACATTTCAGTAATAAACGTTACCTTGACCAACGTCCATGGCGTCGAATTGAGCGGAGTTTTTTGGGGGAGCTTTATAGCAACAAACAAAAATAAATATGTAAGTTAGATTATATATATTTTTAAAGGTGGCTAGCACAGCGCCGTCCACTCAATCAATTGAAACCTTTGAGCCTCTCCGTGTGTTTGACAGGATTCTACAATAACAAAACACGTCGAGTGAGACGTACAAGAACAAGGGGTGTATTCATTACGTCTCGCACCGGAAACCGCTTACCGTTTAAGAACCAAACGGGGACGGGCCCTACTGCCTACCGCTATAATAAGAACGGGATCTATCTGAATGTGTCCAATAGAAACTCTTATTTTCGTTGCAAAACGTTTTATCCGTTTAGAGGAAACGGTTTATGTAGAATCGGCGTAATGAATACACCCTAAATACTACCTACTCACACCAATAAATGGACACACTCTTTTCACGCCACTTCGATGAGAAGTGATTTTCGTGATTTTAACAGGTTAGGAGAGCATTTTCGCTAACCTTAACATCAGTCTGCTAACCTGCTACGAAAAAGTCACTTCTGTATGAAAGTGGCGTGAAAAGTGTTAGATACCAGTCACAAACCCCGCCTATTTATACTTCGCTATCTTATTTTAAGCTTAACAGTAAAAACCTTCTGTCTTACCTTAAATGAAGACTTAAAAAATATACAAAAATAGCCTATTTTTTTTATTTTATTTTTCATACATTTTTGCTCGATGATGAACTTCCAGCATGTGCCTTTTCCGGCGTCAGTGGATGGCGTTGTCAAAGCGTCTCTCCTGCCCCGATTTTACAGCCGACAGAGAGAGAGAGAGAGAGAGAGAGAGAGAGAGAGAGAGAGAGAGAGAGAGAGAGAGAGAGAGAGAGAGAGAGAGAGAGAGAGAGAGAGAGAGAGAGAGAGCTCTGTAAGACTTGAAAATACTGTGTGCTCAGGTATATACCGTATCTACAGTGACATGTATCTACAATTCTTTCTAAGCCAAGTTATTCTTGAGTAATAAGTCGATTGTCATTATTCCATCCAGCCTGTTTTATATCATCAGGTAAATCTGAAAACAGGTTCATCATGTTGATCACAACACAACTTTTATTTATTTTAATTTTATTTTACCTTTATTTAACCAGGTAGGCAAGTTGAGAACAAGTTCTCATTTACAATTGCGACCTGGCCAAGATAAAGCAAAGCAGTTCGACAGATACAACGACACAGAGTTACACATGGAGTAAAACAAACATACAGTCAATAATACAGTATAAACAAGTCTATATACAATGTGAGCAAATTAGGTGAGAAGGGAGGTAAAGGCAAAAAAGGTCATGGTGGCAAAGTAAATACAATATAGCAAGTAAAACACTGGAATGGTAGTTTTGCAATGGAAGAATGTGCAAAGTAGAAATAAAAATAACTACCTCGGTTGAGGGCGGTCCAGTTCTTTCTCTAACTCAGGTTTCCTTACTAGCTACCGAGTTTACCAGTTCAACTAGTTAACTAGTTATTCACTACCGAGCTTACCAGGTCAACTAGTTAACCAGTTATTCACTACCGAGCTTACCAGGTCAACTAGTTAACCAGTTATTCACTACCGAGCTTACCAGTTCAACTAGTTAACCAGTTATTCACTACCGAGCTTACCAGGTCAACTAGTTAACCAGTTATTCACTACAGAGCTTACCAGGTCAACTAGTTAACCAGTTATTCACTACCGAGCTTACCAGGTCAACTAGTTAACCAGTTATTCACTACCGAGCTTACCAGGTCAACTAGTTAACCAGTTATTCACTACCGAGCTTACCAGTTCAACTAGTTAACCAGTTATTCACTAGAGCTTACCAGTTCAACTAGTTAACCAGTTATTCACTACTAGTTAACCAGTTATTCACTAGAGCTTACCAGTTCAACTAGTTAACCAGTTATTCACTACCGAGCTTACCAGTTCAACTAGTTAACCAGTTATTCACTAGAGCTTACCAGGTCAACTAGTTAACCAGTTATTCACTACCGAGCTTACCAGGTCAACTAGTTAACCAGTTATTCACTACCGAGCTTACCAGTTCAACTAGTTAACCAGTTATTCATTACCGAGCTTACCAGGTCAACTAGTTAACCAGTTATTCACTACAGAGCTTACCAGGTCAACTAGTTAACCAGTTATTCACTACCGAGCTTACCAGGTCAACTAGTTAACCAGTTATTCACTACCGAGCTTACCAGGTCAACTAGTTAACCAGTTATTCACTACCGAGTTTACCAGTTCAACTAGTTAACCAGTTATTCACTGCCGAGCTTACCAGTTCAACTAGTTAACCAGTTATTCACTACAGAGCTTACCAGTTCAACTAGTTAACCAGTTATTCACTGCCGAGCTTACCAGTTCAACTAGTTAACCAGTTATTCACTGCACTGTATATGTTTTCTTATTTAAAACAACATTTTTTATTGTCAGATTATGTTTAAGTTTTGAATTAAATGCATTAAATGTTGTATCTCTAAATGCCAGGGGATTACAAGACACCATTAAAATAAAATCCCTTCTTTATTTTGTAAACACTCAAATGAAAATGTCATTCTACTCCAGGAGACTCACTCGTTGCGATCCAGAATCTAGTTTTTGGAAGTCACTGTTTATTGTAGTCATGGATCTAACCACTCAGCTAATACTATATTTCTTCATACGTTTAGAGGTGATATTTCAGAGTGTTGTGTGTCAAAAGATGGAAGATTGGTTAAATTGATCTCAAAACTAGATACTGCTTGTTTTATTATATGCAATGTGTATGGGTATAATTCTCACACCTCAAATAGGACTGTCTTTTTGGATCTCGCTGATAAACTGGACTGAGCTGCGAAACAAGTATACAAATTCATAGCTTATAATAGCTGGAGACTTCAATGAAACACCCGATAACTCTTTAGATAGATATACACCTAGAATAACTCAGAGATCTCAGAATAGTGACATCACCTAATTTTGCAGTAAACTGACAGTGGTTGATGCATGGAGTTTCTATAATGCAAACTGACAGTGGTCGATACTTCAGGAAACAGCAGCTGGAGCAGATGTGGCCAGGGCAATAAATCGCAACGTCCGTACTGTGAGACGCCTAAGACAGCGAGACAGGACGGACAGCTGATCGTCCTCACAGTGGCAGACCACGTGTAACAAGACCTGCACAGGATCGGTACATCCGAACATCACACCCGCGGGACAGGTACAGGATGGCAACAACAACTGCCCAAGTTACACCAGGAATGCACAATCCCTCCATCAGTGCTCAGACTGTCCGCAATAGGCTGGACTGAGGGCTTGTAGGCGTGTTGTAAGGCAGGTCCTCACCAGACCCTACTTGCAACAACATCGCCTATGGGCACAAACCCACCATTGTTGGACCAGACAGGACTGAAAAAAAGTGTTCTTCACTGACGAGTTGCGGTTTTGTCTCACCAGGGGTGATGGTCGGATTCGCGTTTATCATCGAAGGAATGAGCGTTACACCGGGGCCTGTCCTCTGGAGCGGGATTTATTTTGGAGGTGGAGGGTCCGTCATGGTCTGGGGCGGTGTGTCACAGCATCATCGGACTGAGCGTGTCATTACAAGCAATCTCAACACTGTGCGTTACAGGGAAGACATCTTCCTCCCTCATGTGGTACCCTTCCTGCAGGCTCATCCTGACATGACCCTCCAGCATGACAATGCCACCAGCCATACTGCTCCTTCTGTGTGGGATTTCCTGCAAGACAGGAATGTCAGTGTTCTGCCATGGCCAGCGAAGAGCCCGGATCTGAATCCCATTGAGCACGTCTGGGACCTTTTGGATCGGAGGGTGAGGGCTAGGGCCATTCCCCCCAGAAATGTCTGGGAACATGCAGGTGCCTTGGTGGAAGAGTGGGGTAACATCTCACAGCAAGAACTGGCAAATCTGGTGCAGTCCATGAGGAGGAGATGCACTGCAGTACTTAATGCAGCTGGTGGCCACACCAGATAATGACTGTTACTTTTAATTTTGAACCTCCCCCCCTTTGTTCAGGGACACATTTCTGTTAGTCACATGTCTGTGGAACTTGTTCAGTTTATGTCTCAGTTGTTGAATCTTGTTATGTTCATACAAATATTTACACATGTTAAATTTACTGAAAAAAAAAAAAAACGCAGTTGACAGTGAGAGTCTCTTTTTGGTTGTTGTTGAGTTTACAATACAGAACGTAATTTACTTTCTAAAAAAAAAAAAGGAGCCACAAATGACTTGTTTAAGCATCAGAAACATTTATTTTACAACAGCACATCAGATAAGACACCCGTCTTCTCTTTCAGACAGTAGATGACCATACATCCTATCTTCTATTTACGTCCACTGTATTTACAGGAGAACTAAACCATTCATTCAAATGACCACACACCTAGTTTACATACCATTTAAGCTATATATATATATATATTCATTTATTAAAAAAAAAAAGATACAAAATAAAACAATGCTTCATTATTATTCTTTACCACTATATATTTGCACTAACATTTCTTGTTGTTGTTTTTAAAACAGTTTAACACGATGTTGTCTCTTTATCCGGTAGAACTTAGTTTTGTTCTTGTTCATTCTCTCCGACAAGTTGTATGTAATTTCAACACCTCAAAAGAGAAAGAAACCACAGCAAGGATTTGTGGGTAACAGAAATGTCATTTTCATTTGTCAATGTCTTTATGTTAACAGATATTCTGATAATAGAATCAAATCAAATCAAAATGAGTAAGTAGTGGGGGCAGGCCAATTAACTACAACCAATTAAAAATGTTTGACTTGATAATTGAACCTTCTAAGAAAGAAAGAAAAGAAAAGGAATATAAAGGAAGATGCTCTCGGACGGATTTTTACTCTTTCTTACACTGGAGCTCAACAAAATGGAGGCTGGTCCCAGACCTGTTTGTGCTCTTGCCAACCCCATTAAATGTCCTTTTCAAGCCGAGTGCCAATGAGTGACAAGGAGTTGGTATGATAGCACAAACAGACTGGCACTCAGGTTAGGACAAAATGACAAGTGGATAAAATGTTGGATTGACACTGAAAAGTCTTGAGTATAACACAGCCTGCTAACTAACATGAGGTAAAACAAAATCTAACGACAATATATATATATATATAACATCTAAAAACAGAAATGAGATTCATCAACGCATTACATCACACATACAACCAACATGCTGCTCAAAGATGATTGGCTAGCGAGTCGGCGTGACTACTGAGGGTGTTGGAACACCTAGAACCTGATGATGCAGCTGCTGCTTCATTGTAGTAAACTGGTCTTTTAGGATGAATCCCAAATGGCACCCTATTCACTATATAGTGCACTACTTTAGACCAGGACCCTATAGAACCCTATTCCCTATATAGTGCACTACTTTAGACCAGGACCCTATAGAACCCTATTCCCTATATAGTGCACTACATTAGACCAGGACCCTATAGAACCCTATTCCCTATATAGTGCACTACTTTAGACCAGGACCCTATAGAACTCTATTCCCTATATAGTGCACTACTTTAGAGACCAGGTCCCATGAGTAGGGCTCTGGTTAAAAAAACGTGTTTTTTAAAGTGTGCCCTACATAGGGAGACACAGCCATACTCTCATATTCAGTCGGACTAAATACAGAGATATAGCCAACAGGCATAACCACCACTTTGGATATATAGAATGTTATTCTCTATTTCGACATAAATAAGAAACAAAACAATCTATTGGAGAGAGAAAAAAAAAAGAGAAAAGAAATCGACATTTTTTTTTTTTTTCAAAACTCAAATATACACAACTTAATAAAATCTAAACCAATACACTTCTCATTACTTCCTCACAGACAAATCTAAAAGCAAGAGTTGAATCGATTGGTGGTAATAGGTATATAGAGGGAGACGTTCTGAGCACTTTTACCCACCAACACTGAACTCGGAGCTCCTGGCACAAGCATTCATACACACGTACTCGTGTGCGCAGTATTACACACACACACACACACACACACACACACACACACACACACAGAGTTGCTAAGAGACAAAGTTCAATTGTGTTAGTAAATCCTTCAGAGCTCAAATTAATGTCAAGTTTTAGTACGGACAAACAAGACTGGATTGGACAGAGAGGAGGGTAGAGAAAACAGAGGGTAGTAGTAGTAAAAGTATTGAGAGAAAAGAGGGAGTAGTAGTATTTGAGAGAACACAACAGAGAGCAAGAGGAGAATGATGTTGATGAAGAGGAGAAAGTGGAGGAAGAGGGAAAGCATCCACATGATGACACTGAATTAAACTGAGATATTTTTTCCTTTTAAAAATGTATGGAAATCATTCTGTCTTAAAGACATTATACAGCAGGGAGCATCAACGTGATTCAACCGCAGGTTCAGATCGTGTGTTTTATCTACTGCAGGGAGCATCAATAGCACCCTGCTATACCGTATCCACGGTAACAGTCTAGCTAGGTCTAGGTGTAATCAGTGTCAGAACCCTGCTATACCGTATCCACGGTAACAGTCTAGCTAGGTCTAGGTGTAATCAGTGTCAGAACCCTGCTATACCGTATCCACGGTAACAGTCTAGCTAGGTCTAGGTGTAATCAGTGTCAGAACCCTGCTATACTGTATCCACGGTAACAGTCTAGCTAGGTCTAGGTGTAATCAGTGTCAGAACCCTGCTATACCGTATCCACGGTAACAGTCTAGCTAGGTCAGTGTCAGGTGTAATCAGTGTCAGAACCCTGCTATACCGTATCCACGGTAACAGTCTAGCTAGGTCTAGGTGTAATCAGTGTCAGAACCCTGCTTACCGTATCCACGGTAACAGTCTAGGTAGGTCTAGGTGTAATCAGTGTCAGAACCCTGCTATACCGTATCCACAGTAAGTCTAGCTAGGTCTAGGTGTAATCAGTGTCAGAACCCTGCTATACCGTATCCATGGTAACAGTCTAGCTAGGTCTAGGTGTAATCAGTGTCAGTCAGAACCCTGTATCCACAGTAAGTCTAGCTAGGTCTAGGTGTAATCAGTGTCAGAACCCTGCTATACCGTATCCACGGTAACAGTCTAGGTAGGTACGTATCCACGGTAACAGTCTAGGTAGGTCTAGGTGTAATCAGTCTCAGAGCCCTGCTCTACCTCACGGTAACAGTCTAGGTAGGTCTAGGTGTAATCAGTGTCAGAACCCTGCTATACCGTATCCACGGTAACAGTCTAGCTAGGTCTAGGTGTAATCAGTGTCAGAACCCTGCTATATCGTATCCATGGTAACAGTCTAGCTAGGTCTAGGTGTAATCAGTGTCAGAACCCTGCTATACTGTATCCACGGTAACAGTCTAGCTAGGTCTAGGTGTAATCAGTGTCAGAACCCTGCTATACCGTATCCACGGTAACAGTCTAGCTAGGTCTAGGTGTAATCAGTGTCAGAACCCTGCTATACTGTATCCACGGTAACAAGCTAGGTCTAGGTGTAATCAGTGTCAGAACCCTGCTATACCGTATCCACGGTAACAGTCTAGCTAGGTCTAATCAGGTCAGAACCCTGTGTATCCACGGTAACATCAGTGTCAGAACCCTGCTATACCGTATCCACGGTAACAGTCTAGCTAGGTCTAGGTGTAATCAGTGTCAGAACCCTGCTATACCGTATCCATGGTAACAGTCTAGGTAGGTCTAGGTGTAATCAGTGTCAGAACCCTGCTATACCGTATCCACAGTAAGTCTAGCTAGGTCTAGGTGTAATCAGTGTCAGAACCCTGCTATACCGTATCCATGGTAACAGTCTAGGTAGGTCTAGGTGTAATCAGTGTCAGAGCCCTGTTATACTGTATCCACGGTAACAGTATGGGTAGGTCTAGGTGTAATCAGTGTCAGAACCCTGCTATACCGTATCCACAGTAAGTCTAGCTAGGTCTAGGTGTAATCAGTGTCAGAACCCTGCTATACCGTATCCACGGTAACAGTCTAGGTAGGTCTAGGTGTAATCAGTCTCAGAGCCCTGCTCTACCGTATCCACGGTAACAGTCTAGGTAGGTCTAGGTGTAATCAGTCTCAGAGCCCTGCTCTACCGTATCCACGGTAACAGTCTAGGTAGGTCTAGGTGTAATCAGTGTCAGAACCCTGCTATACCGTATCCACGGTAACAGTCTAGCTAGGTCTAGGTGTAATCAGTGTCAGAACCCTGCTATACTGTATCCACGGTAACAGTCTAGCTAGGTCTAGGTGTAATCAGTGTCAGAACCCTGCTATACCGTATCCACGGTAACAGTCTAGCTAGGTCTAATCAGTGTCAGAACCCTGCTATATACTGTATCCACGGTAACAGTCTAGGTGTAATCAGTGTCAGAACCCTGCTATACCGTATCCACGGTAACAGTCTGGCTAGGCCTAGGTGTAATCAGTGTCAGAACCCTGCTTTACCGTATCCACGGTAACAGTCTAGGTAGGTCTAGGTGTAATCAGTGTCAGAACCCTGCTATACCGTATCCACAGTAAGTCTAGCTAGGTCTAGGTGTAATCAGTGTCAGAACCCTGCTATACCGTATCCATGGTAACAGTCTAGGTAGGTCTAGGTGTAATCAGTGTCAGAACCCTGTTATACTGTATCCACGGTAACAGTCTAGGTAGCTCTAGGTGTAATCAGTGTCAGAACCCTGCTATACCGTATCCACAGTAAGTCTAGCTAGGTCTAGGTGTAATCAGTGTCAGAGCCCTGTTATACTGTATCCACGGTAACAAGGTCTAGGTGTAATCAGTCTCAGAGCCCTGCTATACCGTATCCACGGTAACAGTCTGGCTAGGCCTAGGTGTAATCAGTGTCAGAACCCTGCTTTACCGTATCCACGGTAACAGTCTAGGTAGGTCTAGGTGTAATCAGTGTCAGAACCCTGCTATACCGTATCCACAGTAAAGTCTAGCTAGGTCTAGGTGTAATCAGTGTCAGAACCCTGCTATACCGTATCCATGGTAACAGTCTAGCTAGGTCTAGGTGTAATCAGTGTCAGAACCCTGCTATACCGTATCCACGGTAACAGTATGGGTAGGTCTAGGTGTAATCAGTGTCAGAACCCTGCTATACCGTATCCACGGTAACAGTCTAGCTAGGTCTAGGTGTAATCAGTGTCAGAACCCTGCTATACCGTATCCACGGTAACAGTCTAGCTAGGTCTAGGTGTAATCAGTGTCAGAACCCTGCTATACCGTATCCACGGTAACAGTCTAGGTAGGTCTAGGTGTAATCAGTGTCAGAACCCTGCTATACCGTATCCACGGTAACAGTCTAGGTAGGTCTAGGTGTAATCAGTGTCAGAGCCCTGCTCTACCGTATCCACGGTAACAGTCTAGCTAGGTCTAGGTGTAATCAGTGTCAGAACCCTGCTATACCGTATCCACGGTAACAGTCTAGGTCTAGGTGTAATCTCAGAACCCTGCTATACTGTAAGTCAGTGTCAGGTGTAATCAGTGTCAGAACCCTGCTATACCGTATCCACGGTAACAGTCTAGGTAGGTCTAGGTGTAATCAGAGTCAGAACCCTGCTATACCGTATCCACGGTAACAGTCTAGGTAGGTCTAGGTGTAATCAGAGTCTACCCTTCATTAAAACACACACATCTTTCATAGTGTGGTCCCCTGCTCCCTTTCTATCCAGTCACATGCTTCTCATATTTCACTAATAGTCTTATGGAAACTACCAACAAAAATTCTAGGAAAAACACAACAAAGAAAACCAAGAGTCTGTAAGCAGCGCAAGTGTTTAGTCCATAAGCAGAATACCATGTGCCTTTTATCAGTACATGGTTAGGGAGGCAATGGTTCGCACGGTCTACAGTACACAACGATAAACTAATCAACGTTCTTTTGAAACGTTTGTGTGTGTGTTTCCGTATAAGATAACCGGTTGACATGGCAGCTGTGGACCTACGAACCGTGGCAAGTCGTCGCTGCCCGAGGACCGTGTCGAAACACCTACAGCGGTCCAAACTGAATGGTAGAACATGGCTCAGAACTCAGGAAGAATATCAGGCCCACCACTTCTCTAAAATGTAAAAGTGAAGTTGATCGAGTCACTGATGGACAGGGGGACCCAGTGTTAACGAAATACGATTGTTAGTTATGGTCTCTACACAGTCTAAACTCGTACAATATATACTAAACAAAAAATATTTTAAAAAAGGCAACATGTAAAATGTTGGTTCCATGTTTCATGAGCTGAAATAGAAGATCCCAGACATTTTCCATGCGCAAAAATAAAAGCTTATTTCTCTCAAATTTGGTTCACAAATTTGTTTACATCCCTGTTAGTGAGCATTTCTCCTTTGCCAAGATAATCCATCCACCTGACAGGTGTGGCATATCAAGAAGCTGATTAAATAGCATGATCATTACACAGGTGTACCTTGTGCTGGGAGACAATACAAATCCACTCTAAAACGTGCAGACCCCATGTATGGTGTTGTGTGGGTGAGTGGTTTACTGATGTCAACGTTGTGAACAGAGGGCCCCACGGTGGAGGTGGGGTTACGGTATGGTGTTTACTGATGTCAACGTTGTGAACAGAGGGCCCCACGGTGGAGGTGGGGTTACGGTATGGTGTTTACTGATGTCAACGTTGTGAACAGAGGGCCCCACGGTGGAGGTGGGGTTATGGTATGGGGCAGGTATAAGTTTACGGACAACGAACACAATTGCATTTTATCGATGCCAATTTGAATGTAGAGAAATACTGTGACAAGCTCCTGGGACACATCTGTATTCCCAGTCATGTGAAATCAATAGATTAGGGCCTAATGAATTTATTTCAATTCACTGATTTCCTCATATGAACTGTTATTCAGAAAAATCATGTTGCATTTATATTTTTGTTCAGTATATATACGCACACACACAATGTGGAAGCCGACGTCATGTCCATTAATGCATGTCCAGGTCACCCTACACTCCTCTCCCCACAGAGAATGACCCAGTTAAAGTCCTAGCTCAGGAAATACTATCAGAGCATGGTGGCATAAGACTCCCCCTCTCTGGTGGATAGAGAGGAGACGGAGAGGCTGGGGAGGAGACGGAGAGGCTGGGGAGGAGACGGAGGAGACGGAGAGGCTGGGGAGGAGACGGAGAGGCTGGGGAGGAGACGGAGAGGCCGGGGAGGAGAGGCTGGGGAGGAGAGGCTGGGGAGGAGACAGAGAGGCTGGGGAGGAGAGGCTGGGGAGGAGACAGAGAGGCTGGGGAGGAGACAGAGAGGCCGGGGAGGAGACGGAGAGGCCGGGAGGAGACGGAGAGGCCGGGGAGGAGACGGAGAGGCCGGGGAGGAGACGGAGAGGCCGGGGAGGAGACGGAGAGGCTGGGGAGGAGACGGAGAGGCCGGAGAGGAGACAGAGGCTGGGGAGGAGACGGAGAGGCCGGGGAGGAGACGGAGAGGCTGGGGAGGAGACAGAGAGGCTGGGGAGGAGACGGAGAGGCTGGGGAGGAGACAGAGAGGCTGGGGAGGAGACAGAGAGGCTGGGGAGGAGACGGAGAGGCCGGTGGATATAGGAGACGGAGAGGCCGGTGGATATAGGAGACGGAGGGGCCGGTGGCTGGGAAGGAGACGGAGGGGCCGGTGGATATAGGTGATGGTGGGAATTATACTTGTGTTTGTCAGAGTGAAATGGGGTTTTGATGATAATATCAGGCTAATATTTCAAGTGGCAGCCAAAGAAACCTTCTCTCGGGCAGGACCGAGTCTTGAAGGGCGTGGGGTGTAGGGGGGGGGGGGTGTTTAGTTGTATCCGGTGTCGGTCCGGTAGCTGGAGTGGCTGTCTGACGTCAGCCTGGTGGACTCTGTTCCGGACGGCTGCACCATGATGGGATCACCACCAACGTCTGGGGGGGGGGGGGGAAAACACACACGTTACAAATCTAAATAAACTGTACGTGTGACAGGCAGGCAGCGGTAACTGAATGACCCCCTCCCCGTAGGTTGTAGGGGACGGAGCTGAGTTAATCTGTTTTAAAGTACAGTTCCTTGCCTGCCTGGGATCGACTGCCCTCTGTCACACTTCCCCTTCCGTTCAACCAAGTGAAAATCCACTCCACTTAAAGGCCTAGTGCAGTCAAAAATGTGATTTTTCTGTGTGTTTTTTATATATATATATATACACATTTCCACATTGAGGTTGGAATAATACTGCGAAAATGATAATGCCCTTTTAGTGTAAGTGCTGTTTGAAAAGATGGCCTGAAATTTCAGCCTGTTTTTGGTGGGATGGAGATTTGGCCTGGCTGGTGACATCATCAGGCGATAAATTAGATAGATCAATCAAAAAAGAGAGTGCCAACAACTCTTCCTCACTCAGACAACTCCCAGACAGTCCTAGCACAATTCTTGCTTGAGAAATTGCTCTAGGCTAAGAAGCTATTTCTAGTTATTTTTGATCACAGTAGGGCACTTAATTGGTACCCAGGAAGGATTTGATTTAAACAACGGCCTCAGTAAGTCTCTCCATCTCTATTGGTTGATGAAGCTCTCACCTCTAGTTCTATTGGTTGATGAAGCTCTCTCACCTCTAGTTCTATTGGTTGATTGAGTACACTCCTCACCTCTCATCTCTATTTCTATTGGTTGATGAAGCTCTCTCACCTCTAGTTCTATTGGTTGATTGATTAAACTCCTCACCTCTAGTTCTATTGGTTGATGAAGCTCTCTCACCTCTAGTTCTATTGGTTGATGAAGCTCTCTCACCTCTAGTTCTATTGGTTGATTGAGTACACTCCTCACCTCTAGTTCTATTGGTTGATTGAGTACACTCCTCACCTCTAGTTCTATTGGTTGATTGATTAAACTCCTCACCTCTCTCGTCAGGCTGCATCTGTGCCTCCAGGTCTTCAGGGGAGACGTAGAACTCTGGTTCCTGGTCCATGGGCGGCCGCGGTTTACACTTCCCACAGCAGCAGTTACAGCAGCAGCACAGACAGCAGCAGAAGTAGCAGCCAGTCGCCAAGCCACAGAAGATGAACAGGCCCTGCAGACAGAGGAGACCGTCAGGGAGAGGTCAGAGGTGAGACGCACAAACTTATGACCATTTTATGGATCTTGAGGGGTGACATGTACTGGGGACTCCATCATAACTCAATATGTCTATAACTACATTTACTGGGGACTCCATCCTAACTCAATATGTCTATAACTACATTTACTGGGGACTCCATCCTAACTCAATATGTCTATAACTACATTTACTGGGGACTCCATCCTAACTCAATATGTCTATAACTACATTTACTGGGGACTCCATCATAACTCAATATGTCTATAACTACATTTACTGGGGACTCCATAACGACACATCTATCGCTAAAATTTAGGTGTTGACATTCTCCTCTCCAAACACGAGATGTTGTCTTACCTTAGCCCACCACCACACACACACACACACACACACACACACAGAGATATGTTGTCTTACCTTAGCCCACCAGGAGGAGATACGTTGTCTTACCTTAGCCCACCAGGAGGAGATACGTTGTCTTACCTTAGCCCACCACCACACACAGATACGTTGTCTTACCTTAGCCCACCAGGAGGAGATACGTTGTCTTACCTTAGCCCACCAGGAGGAGATACGTTGTCTTACCTTAGCCCACCACAGAGATACGTTGTCTTACCTTAGCCCACCAGGAGGAGATACGTTGTCTTACCTTAGCCCACCACAGAGATACGTTGTCTTACCTTAGCCCACCACAGAGATACGTTGTCTTACCTTAGCCCACCACAGAGATACGTTGTCTTACCTTAGCCCACCACAGAGATACGTTGTCTTACCTTAGCCCACCACAGAGATACGTTGTCTTACCTTAGCCCACCAGGAGGAGATACGTTGTCTTACCTTAGCCCACCACACAGATACGTTGTCTTACCTTAGCCCACCAGGAGGAGATACGTTGTCTTACCTTAGCCCACCAGGAGGAGATACGTTGTCTTACCTTAGCCCACCAGGAGATACGTTGTCTTACCTTAGCCCACCACAGAGATACGTTGTCTTACCTTAGCCCACCAGGAGGAGATACGTTGTCTTACCTTAGCCCACCACAGAGATACGTTGTCTTACCTTAGCCCACCAGGAGGAGATACGTTGTCTTACCTTAGCCCACCAGGAGGAGATACGTTGTCTTACCTTAGCCCACCAGGAGATACGTTGTCTTACCTTAGCCCACCAGGAGGAGAGGACAAAGTAGGTGTTGACGTTCTCCTCTCCAAACTGCTCGGCCACGTAGAGTCCCAGGGATCCGTACTTATCATAGATGTTCCTCTTGGTACAGTCGTTGAGGATGGCGTGGGCGTTATTGATTTCCTTAAACTTATCAGCAGCCTCGGGGTTGTCTGGATTCTTGTCTGGGTGGAACTTCAGGGCCAGTTTCCTGATTGGACAGAGAACAGGAAGAGGTTTATGACTGGTGTCTGTGTCAAACATTCCATTCCATAGTTCTAGAACCCTCATGTAACGACATCACTTCAGCCCTATCACATACACTAAGTGTACAAAACATTAGGAACACCTTCCTAATATAGAGTTGCCTTCAGAGCAGCTTAAATTCGTTGGGGGCATGGACTCTACAAAGTGTTGAAAGCATTCCACAGGGATGCTGGTCCATGTTGACTCCAATGCTTCCCACAGTTGTGTCAAGTTGGCTGGATGTCCTTCGGGTGGTGGACCATTCTGGATACACACCGGAAACTGTTGAGCGTGAAAAACCCAGCAGTGTTGCAGTTCTTTCCACAAACCGGCACCTACTACCATACCTCGTTCAAAAGGCACTTCAATCTTTTGTTTTGCCCATTTACTAGAGGTGGAAAAAGTACCCAATTGTCATACTTGAGTAAAAGTAAAGATACCTTAATAGAAAATGTCTCAAGTAAAAGTGAAAGTCACCCAGTAAAATACTACTTGAGTAAAAGTCCAAAAGTATTTGGTAAAAAAATATACTTAAGTAACAAAAGTAAAAGTATAAATTGTTTCAAATTCCTTATATTAACGCAAACCACAAATTCAAAATGTAATGTGTACTTTTGGGTGTCAAGTAAAATGTATGGACTAAAAAGTACATTATTGTCTTTAGGAATGTAGTGAAGTAAAAGTTGTCAAATATAAATAGTAAAGTATAGATACCCCCCCCTCAAAAAACAACGTATTTTTACACCACAGCCATTTACCCTGAATGGCACACACACACAATCCAGGTCTCAATTGTCTCGAGGCTTACAAATCCTCCTTTAACCCGTCTCCTCCCCTTCATCTACACTGATTGAAGTGGATTTTAACAAAGTGACATCGATAAGAGATCATAGCTTTTCACCTGGATTCACCTGGTCAGTCTATGTCATGGAAAGACTAGGTGTTCCTAATGTTTAGTACAGTGTCGTTTAGCAACACCAGCTCTCTGTTGACCTCTAGTGGATCTTGTCTCACAGTGGACTGTTTTTTTTTTTTAAGTCCACATTCTCTTGGTTGTGTCCTGTGGCGCGTGCCTATAGGACTTCCTGTTGTCCTGGTATAGTGTTACCTGTAGGACTTCCTGTTGTCCTGGTATAGTGTTACCTATAGGACTTCCTGTTGTCCTG
This sequence comes from Oncorhynchus nerka, assembly GCF_034236695.1. Classification (NCBI taxonomy): domain Eukaryota; kingdom Metazoa; phylum Chordata; class Actinopteri; order Salmoniformes; family Salmonidae; genus Oncorhynchus; species Oncorhynchus nerka. The sequence goes on along the minus strand of NC_088415.1, from coordinate 5,725,065 downwards.
GTATAGTGTTACCTGGAGGACTTCCTGTTGTCCTGGTATAGTGTTACCTGTAGGACTTCCTGTTGTCCTGGTATAGTGTTACCTGTAGGACATCTTGATGTCCTGGTATAGTGTTACCTGTAGGACTTCCTGTTGTCCTGGTATAGTGTTATCTGTAGGACTTCATGTTGTCCTGGTATAGTGTTACCTGTAGGACTTCCTGTTGTCCTGGTATAGTGTTACCTGTAGGACTTCCTGTTGTCCTGGTATAGTGTTACCTGTAGGACTTCCTGTTGTCCTGGTATAGTGTTACCTGTAGGACTTCCTGTTGTCCTGGTATAGTGTTACCTGTAGGACTTCTTGATGTCCTGGTATAGTGTTACCTGTAGGACTTCCTGTTGTCCTGGTATAGTGGTGTATAGTGTTACCTGTAGGACTTCTTGATGTCCTGGTATAGTGTTACCTGTAGGACTTCTTGATGTCCTGGTATAGTGTTACCTGTAGGACTTCTTGATGTCCTGGTATAGTGTTACCTGTAGGACTTCCTGTTGTCCTGGTATAGTGTTACCTGTAGGACTTCTTGATGGTATAGTGTTATCTGTAGGACTTCCTGTTGTCCTGGTATAGTGTTACCTGTAGGACTTCTTGATGTCCTGGTATAGTGTTACCTGTAGGACTTCTTGATGTCCTGGTATAGTGTTACCTATAGGACTTCCTGTTGTCCTGGTATAGTGTTACCTATAGGACTTCCTGTTGTCCTGGTATAGTGTTACCTGTAGGACTTCCTGTTGTCCTGGTATAGTGTTACCTATAGGACTTCCTGTTGTCCTGGTATAGTGTTACCTATAGGACTTCCTGTTGTCCTGGTATAGTGTTACCTATAGGACTTCCTGTTGTCCTGGTATAGTGTTACCTATAGGACTTCCTGTTGTCCTGGTATAGTGTTACCTATAGGACTTCCTGTTGTCCTGGTATAGTGTTACCTATAGGACTTCCTGTTGTCCTGGTATAGTGTTACCTGTAGGACATCTTGATGTCCTGGTATAGTGTTACCTGTAGGACTTCCTGTTGTCCTGGTATAGTGTTACCTATAGGACTTCCTGTTGTCCTGGTATAGTGTTACCTGTAGGACTTCTTGATGTCCTGGTATAGTGTTACCTGTAGGACTTCCTGTTGTCCTGGTATAGTGTTACCTGTAGGACTTCTTGATGTCCTGGTATAGTGTTACCTGTAGGACTTCCTGTTGTTCTGGTATAGTGGTGTATAGTGTTACCTGTAGGACTTCTTGATGTCCTGGTGTAGTGGTGTATAGTGTTACCTGTAGGACTTCTTGATGTCCTGGTGTAGTGGTGTATAGTGTTACCTGTAGGACTTCTTGATGTCCTGGTGTAGTGGTGTATAGTGTTACCTATAGGACTTCTTGATGTCCTGGTATAGTGTTACCTGTAGGACTTCTTGATGTCCTGGTGTAGCGGTGTATAGTGTTACCTGTAGGACTTCCTGTTGTCCTGGTATAGTGTTACCTGTAGGACTTCTTGATGTCCTGGTATAGTGTTACCTGTAGGACTTCCTGTTGTCATGGTATAGTGTTACCTGTAGGACGTCCTGTTGTCCTGGTGTAGTGTTACCTGTAGGACTTCTTGATGTCCTGGTATAGTGTTACCTGTAGGACTTCTTGATGTCCTGGTATAGTGTTACCTATAGGACTTCCTGTTGTCCTGGTATAGTGTTACCTATAGGACTTCCTGTTGTCCTGGTATAGTGTTACCTATAGGACTTCCTGTTGTCCTGGTATAGTGTTACCTGTAGGACTTCTTGATGTCATGGTATAGTGTTACCTGTAGGACTTCTTGATGTCCTCTGGTGTGGCGTTCTTGTTGATCCCCAGGACCAGGTAGAGCGAGTCTCCTGACGTAGACAGAGAACGTTGTCTCTGCGCTTCAGCTGCCATGACGACCACTCCTTCTCGCTCTCTCCTTCTGTCTCTCACACCCACTCACTCCTCACCAGTCTGAGAGAGGGGGAGGGGGGGGGGGAAACTCAGTGACGGTGAGATTCTAGAAATATCTATGATCAAATAAAACATGACTCTACACTAGCAGACAGACAGACAGACAGACAGACAGACAGACGACACTAGCAGACAGACAGACGACACTAGCAGGCAGACAGACAGACAGACGACACTAGCAGACAGACAGACAGACAGACAGACAGACAGACAGACGACACTAGCAGACAGACAGACGACACTAGCAGACAGACAGACGACACTAGCAGACAGACAGACGACACTAGCAGACAGACAGACGACACTAGCAGACAGACAGACGACACTAGCAGACAGACAGACGACACTAGCAGACAGACAGACGACACTAGCAGACAGACAGACGACACTAGCAGACAGACAGACGACACTAGCAGACAGACGGACGACACTAGCAGACAGACGGACGACACTAGCAGACAGACGGACGACACTAGCAGACAGACAGACGACACTAGCAGACAGACAGACGACACTAGCAGACAGACAGACGACACTAGCAGACAGACAGACGACACTAGCAGACAGACAGACGACACTAGCAGACAGACAGACAGACGACACTAGCAGACAGACAGACGACACTAGCAGACAGACAGACAGACAACACTAGCAGACAGACGACACTAGCAGACAGACGACACTAGCAGACAGACGACACTAGCAGACAGACGACACTAGCAGACAGACGACACTAGCAGACAGACAGACAGACGACACTAGCAGACAGACGACACTAGCAGACAGACAGACAGACAGACAACACTAGCAGACAGACAGACGACACTAGCAGACAGACAGACAGACAACACTAGCAGACAGACGACACTAGCAGACAGACAGACAGACAGACAACACTAGCAGACAGACAGACAGACAGACGACACTAGCAGACAGACAACACTAGCAGACAGACGACACTAGCAGACAGACGACACTAGCAGACAGACAGACAGACGACACTAGCAGACAGACAGACAGACGACACTAGCAGACAGACAGACAGACGACACTAGCAGACAGACAGACGACACTAGCAGACAGACAGACAGACAGACAGACAGACAACACTAGCAGACAGACAGACGACACTAGCAGACAGACAGACAGACAGACAACACTAGCAGACAGACAGACAGACAGACTACACTAGCAGACAGACAGACAGACAGACTACACTAGCAGACAGACAGACAGACAGACTACACTAGCAGACAGACAGACAGAGACTACACTAGCAGACAGACAGACAGAGACTACACTAGCAGACAGACAGACAGAGACTACACTAGCAGACAGACAGACAGACAGACAGACGACACTAGCAGACAGAGAGACAGACAGACAGACAGACAGACGACACTAGCAGACAGACAGACAGACTACACTAGCAGACAGACAGACAGACGACACTAGCAGACAGACAGACAGACGACACTAGCAGACAGACAGACAGACGACACTAGCAGACAGACAGACAGACAACACTAGCAGACAGACAGACAGACAACACTAGCAGACAGACAGACAGACAACACTAGCAGACAGACAGACAGACAGACAGACTACACTAGCAGACAGACAGACAGACAGACTACACTAGCAGACAGACAGACTACACTAGCAGACAGACAGACAGACAGACAGACGACACTAGCAGACAGACAGACTACACTAGCAGACAGACAGACAGACAACACTAGCAGACAGACGGCCTACCTGGTTAAATAAATAAATAGCCCAGGGTTCCTAAACCTTTTCTTGAACAAGGGACCCCCCCCACCCAGGTATACTGGCGACCCAGGGACCACATAACAAGTCCTAGCCTTTCTTCTTCACGTCTTGTCTTAATCAGGTAAATGATAATGGCGAGGAGAAGTAAATCAACATTTAAAAATGTATAGATTTGGTAAATAGTTTATTATTTTGACGTCCCCGTAGTTTTGCGAGCCACCCCCCTTTTTTGGACCCGTGAAGACCTCTAGATCCAACGAGTATCATTTGTTTTTGGACCCGTGAAGACCTCTAGATCCAATGAGTATCATTTGCTCAATATTAGGAAGTTGAGAAAGTAGACATCACTGCTAGCGATTTTTCACAAAAACATTAAAATAATAAAACATATATATATATATATATATATTTTTTTTTTTTTTAGGTCTTGAACAGTCATTTTGAAAAGTACTTCCTCTCATGGTTAACTACCAGGAAGTTTGAAATGAAAGGCTGAGTGGGCGCGGGGAGGTTATATTCATGAGCTCGCCTTGACTGACAGCTCTTTGAAACGCTGATGTCAAGCAGCTTGGATGCGGCGCTGCAGTAAAAATGCGATGGAAACATTATTGAACATATATTTTTATTCGGTACATGAAAACTGAAGAGAAAATGTACTACGTCATTACTGATTTATATCAGAAACAAGTCAGTGTGGTGGAAATACCTCCGCCGGGAAATAAACAGATTTTTGAATATTCGCATGAAAGTCTGGTCGCCAATTGGATGGAAACTTTAGTTAATGATATCACTTTACAAAATAGAAATATCTATACATTTCGCATGTCTCTTGTGATAGGGTTGTCAGCGGCACTGATAAATGTGTTGACTTGAGTTTGGAATGACCCTCCCCCTTTATGTTCCATGCTGCCTGCCTGAAGACCTAGCTAGCCAATCACTAGCTACCAACCAGACACAGATGAAGACCTAGCTAGCCAATCACTAGCTACCAACCAGACACAGATGAAGACCTAGCTAGCCAGTCACTAGCTACCAACCAGACACAGATGAAGACCTAGCTAGCCAGTCACTAGCTACCAACCAGACAGATGAAGACCTAGCTAGCCAGTCACTAGCTACCAACCAGACAGATGAAGACCTAGCTAGCCAGTCACTAGCTACCAACCAGACAGATGAAGACCTAGCTAGCCAGTCACTAGCTACCAACCAGACAGATGAAGACCTAGCTAGCCAGTCGCTAGCTACCAACCAGACAGATGAAGACCTAGCTAGCCAGTCGCTAGCTACCAACCAGACAGATGAAGACCTAGCTAGCCAGTCGTTAGCTACCAACCAGACAGATGAAGACCTAGCTAGCCAGTCACTAGCTACCAACCAGACAGATGAAGACCTAGCTAGCCAGTCACTAGCTACCAACCAGACAGATGAAGGCCTAGCTAGCCAGTCACTAGCTACCAACCAGACAGATGAAGACCTAGCTAGCCAGTCACTAGCTAACAACCAGACAGATTAAGACCTAGCTAGCCAGTCTCTAGCTACCAACCAGACACAGATGAAGACCTAGCTAGCCAGTCACTAGCTACCAACCAGACAGATGAAGACCTAGCTAGCAAGTCAGTAGCTACCAACCAGACAGATGAAGACCTAGCTAGCCAGTCACTAGCTACCAACCAGACAGATGAGGACCTAGCTAGCCAGTCACTAGCTACCAACCAGACAGATGAAGACCTAGCTAGCCAGTCAATAGCTACCAACCAGACACAGATGAAGACCTAGCTAGCCAGTCACTAGCTACCAACCAGACAGATGAAGACCTAGCTAGCCAGTCACTAGCTACCAACCAGACAGATGAAGACCTAGCTAGCCAGTCACTAGCTAACACCAGACAGATGAAGACCTAGCTAGCCAGTCACTAGTTACCAACCAGACAGATGAAGACCTAGCTAGCCAGTCACTAGCTACCAACCAGACAGATGAAGACCTAGCTAGCCAGTCACTAGCTAACACCAGACAGATGAAGACCTAGCTAGCCAGTCACTAGCTACCAACCAGACAGATGAAGACCTAGCTAGCCAGTCTCTAGCTACCAACCAGACAGATGAAGACCTAGCTAGCCAGTCACTAGCTACCAACCAGACAGATGAAGACCTAGCTAGCCAGTCACTAGCTAACACCAGACAGATGAAGACCTAGCTAGCCAGTCCCTAGCTACCAACCAGACAGATGAAGACCTAGCTAGCCAGTCACTAGCTACCAACCAGACAGATGAAGACCTAGCTAGCCAGTCACTAGCTACCAACCAGACAGATGAAGACCTAGCTAGCCAGTCACTAGCTACCAACCAGACAGATGAAGACCTAGCTAGCCAGTCACTAGCTAACACCAGACAGATGAAGACCTAGCTAGCCAGTCACTAGCTACCAACCAGACAGATGAAGACCTAGCTAGCCAGTCACTAGCTGCTAGCCAGTCACTAGCTACCAACCAGACACAGATGAAGACCTAGCTAGCCAGTCACTAGCTACCAACCAGACACAGATGAAGACCTAGCTAGCCAGTCACTAGCTACCAACCAGACAGATGAAGACCTAGCTAACCTGTAACTAGCTAACACCAGACACAGATGAAAGGGGAACATAAGTATCTTTGCCATAAATTAATAGGGTCAACTTTTAATCATATTAGCTGACACCCTACAGTCAAATATTGGCACCAGTAGAGTAGCTATCTAGCTATATAAACCACGGCCCTCTGCAAACATGCCTTCTCCCGATGTTGACTACAAGACGGTACTTATTTAAATTAGGTAAGAGAAGGTTCCTATTGGTGTATTAAAAAATGAGAGTTAGGGTGATGTCACTTTGTCCCTTTAATAATGAATCCAGGTGTTTTAACATGAAGGAAGGGGACCAGTAGCAAGAGTCCTTTTTCCCCATCATACTTTGATCTTGTTTCCTTCAAATATCGTCGAATTTCATGGAAAAATCTGCCCGCATCTCAGACAAAATAGTCACACAGATTACACACTTAATGCACCGTGACAACCTCAGAGCATTTGGCCTACATCACATATCCTTGTGAGAGAGAAATATGTATGTCGGTCTCTGTGACGGGAGCAAGGCTGCATTCCAGAGGGGTGTGCTTCCTTGCCAAAAGGAGGGGATGACTGTCTTCCAAACTAACGAATTGACACACTTCGACCACATCGGTTTCCGGGTCACGGAGGAGAGGACGGATTTTTGCCCCCTTATGAGAAAACCCCAGGCAAACCCTGGCTAGCTGCTGGTAGAAATCACACTTCATCTGTGGCACGGCGCCAGCCGGCTCACCCCTCACAGCCACCGAGGGCCAGCCGGCTCACCCCTCACAGCCACCGAGGGGCCAGCCGGCTCTCCCCTCACAGCCACCGAGGGCCAGCCGGCTCACCCCTCACAGCCACCGAGGGCCAGCCGGCTCACCCCTCACAGCCACCGAGGGCCAGCCGGCTCACCCCTCACAGCCACCGAGGGCCAGCCGGCTCACCCCTCACAGCCACCGAGGGCCAGCCGGCTCACCCCTCACAGCCACCGATGGCCAGCCGGCTCACCCCTCACAGCCACCGATGGCCAGCCGGCTCACCCTCACAGCCACCGATGGCCAGCCGGCTCACCCCTCACAGCCACCGATGGCCAGCCGGCTCACCCCTCACAGCCACCGAGGGCCAGCCGGCTCACCCCTCACAGCCACCGAGGGCCAGCCGGCTCACCCCTCACAGCCACCGAGGGCCAGCCGGCTCACCCCTCACAGCCACCGAGGGAGTAAACAGAGGAGAGAAGTTGAGAGATCAGTGAAGAGAAATGATGGAGCAGAGGGGTAGCTAGGACTACGAGCCATGGTGTGTGTGTGTGTGTGTGTGTGTGTGTGTGTGTGTGTGTGTGTGTGTGTGTGTGTGTGTGTGTGTGTGTGTGTGTGTGACGCCGTGGGGCTCGGAGAGACAGGCTATTCTCCTCTTCACTGACTGATTGGCCCACACAGGAAGAGGCACACACAGGAAGAGGCACACACAGGAAGAGGCACACACAGGAAGAGGCACACACAGGAAGAGGCACACACAGGAAGAGGCACACCCCTGGTTCATTGGTTAATTTAGGAACCTGGGAACTCATTCAGGCCAACTAATCTAACATTACTATGTGTTACTGACTGACTGGTTCTACACACTACCATGGTTCCTTTCCTTTCATCTCTGGCCTGGAAGGCCTCCCACTGATCTACCTGTTCTCCTAGAGAAGGCCTGTACGCTTGTTGTTTGACAGTATAATCTGATTGGTCACAGGACTGGTTCAGCTCATGAAAGCCATGCAGCCTATTAGACCAACAGACAAAGGAGTTGACCTTTCCTCACACTTTTAAAAAAAAAAACATTTTTTTATAGCAAGTCCAAACTCCATGACCCTATCCCTCTGGGTAATTTTTAAGGCTATTCATGGCCTCGGTCTCACTTTGCCTGCCTGTTCTGACAGGGCTTGTGCACGAAAATAACCCCGACAGGCAGGCAGTAACAACAGGCTCACCACCAAGTAGCAGGAGGACAGCCCGCTGGTTCAGGATAATCTGATCATTTCCTCTGAAAGCCCTGTTGGGATTAACCAGGGGTGGAGAGCCCTAGACACTGACTGATCTGAGATCATTATTTTATATGCCTCCATAGTGGTAAGGATTTAGGCTATGGGTAAGCTAAACGGATCCTAGATCAGTGACTAAAGGCTAGTGTGTGTGGGGGGCCCATAGCGCTTAAGGGGGAGGGGTTAAAGTGTGGCACGCCACCTCAGGTGATATCTGGGCAGAAAGCCGCTTCCTTAATTACACCATTGCCTCTTATTGATGTGTCAATGTGAATTAACCTACTACCCTCCCTCCCCCATGAGTAGCTAGTCATAGCAGGTTGACAATTCTGCCTGGTTAGCGGCTATTCAAGTTAGACTGTTTTCAAGCGATGCCATGTTCAGAATAAAGGGAGGTGATATATGAGAGAAATCAGGTGTTGAGGACAAAAAAAAAAAAAAAAAGAAATACGAGACCCGTGAGGGATAGAAGTAGAGTCGCCGTGGTTACAGAATCCTGTTGCCACAGCTGCCATTAGGAGTCTGTGTGTGTGTGTGTGTAGGGGCCTGTTCACTAAAACCCTCACCAGATGGTCGACACCCCGCCACGTCGCCATAACAACCCTCACTAGGCCTAAACACACTGATGCAACACGGCTCCAATACACTGACCGACCAAGCGGAGGCTCCGCTGCCTAGATGGAGCCACTAAAGCCATTAAACCAGGCATCCTGTGTTTCTATGTCAACCAGCGGCGTGTGTTTCTATGTTTTACAGCTTTGAGACAGTATGCATGGTCGGGTCAGTACACGTTGGTGGTTAGCTGTGTGTTAGTATTAGCTATGGGCAGGTCAGTACACGTTGGTGGTTAGCTGTGTGTTAGTATTAGTTATGGGCAGGTCAGTACACGTTGGTGGTTAGCTGTATGTTAGTATTAGCTATGGGCAGGTCAGTACGCGTTGGTGGTTAGCTGTGTGTTAGCGTTAGCTATGGGCAGGTCAGTACACGTTGGTGGTTAGCTGTGTGTTAGTATTAGCTATGGGCAGGTCACTACGCGTTGGTGGTTAGCTGTGTGTTAGCGTTAGCTATGGGCAGGTCAGTACGCGTTGGTGGTTAGCTGTGTGTTGTGTGTTAGCGTTAGCTATGGGCAGGTCAGTACGCGTTGGTGGTTAGCTGTGTGTTAGTGTTAGCTATGGGCAGGTCAGTACACGTTGGTGGTTAGCTGTGTGTTAGTATTAGCTATGGGCAGGTCAGTACACGTTGGTGGTTAGCTGTGTGTTAGTATTAGCTATGGGCAGGTCAGTACGCGTTGGTGGTTAGCTGTGTGTTAGTATTAGCTATGGGCAGGTCAGTACACGTTGGTGGTTACGTTGGTGGTTAGCTGTGTGTGCGTTAGCGTATGGAGCAGGCGGCGTGGGCAGGTCAGTACGCGTTGGTGGTTAGCTGTGTGTTAGTATTAGTTATGGGCAGGTCAGCACGTTGGTGGTTAGCTGTGTGTTAGTAGTTATGGGCAGGTCAGTACGTTGGTGGTTAGCTGTGTGTTAGTATTAGCTATGGGCAGGTCAGTACGTTGGTGGTTAGCGTTGGTGGTTAGCTGTGTGGTTAGTTATTAGCTATGGGCAGGTCAGTACACGTTGGTGGTTAGCTGTGTGTTAGTATTAGCTATGGGCAGGTCAGTACGCGTTGGTGGTTAGCTGTGTGTTAGTATTAGCTATGGGCAGGTCAGTACACGTTGGTGGTTAGCTGTGTGTTAGTATTAGCTATGGGCAGGTCAGTACGCGTTGGTGGTTAACTGTGTGTTAGTATTAGCTATGGGCAGGTCAGTACGCGTTGGTGGTTAGCTGTGTGTTAGTATTAGCTATGGGCAGGTCAGTACGCGTTGGTGGTTAGCTGTGTGTTAGTATTAGCTATGGGCAGGTCAGTACGCTTTGGTGGTTAACTGTGTGTTAGTATTAGCTATGGGCAGGTCAGTACACGTTGGTGGTTAGCTGTGTGTTAGCTATGGGCAGGTCAGTACACGTTGGTGGTTAGCGGTGTGTGTGTATATGGCAGGCTTAGGGAAGTATGTGTTGATTGTTAGGGCTGGGATAATACCAGTATCTCAAATATTGCAAATCTTTCCATGGCAGAAAAAAAACCTGTCCTTTAAAAACCTTCTGTATGTAACATAGTGTTCTATAACCTGGAAAATAAATACATGTGACTCTGGATGACATCATAATGTCATAATGTCTGGATGGCATCATAATGTCTGGATGACATCATAATGATGTTTGTTTCCAACACCAGGGATGTTTTCCTAAATAAGTTAGATCTGCTGTGTGTTTGGTTTCCAACACCAGGGATGTTTTCCTGAATAAGTTAGATCTGCTGTGTGTTTTGTTTCCTTGCCACGACACTAAAGAGCATGGCGATGCTGCACGGATCCCGCTCTAGCGACCGTGTCTGATATAGACAGGTCCTTGTACATGGACGGCTAAGTGTGTTTGGGGCAGGTCAGTGTGTTCTCGGACTGTCGTCCTGCATTACGGTCACAGGCTCAACCCTTCGCTCCACCTCCAGGTTCTTCGTCTTCTACTAACACAGAACAGGGAGATTTTTAGAACTAACCGTGACAGTCAAACAGGGGAGGCCACGTCCTCCTAAAACATGATGACAGCAGATCAGTTTGCCCAGGCTCCTTTGTCACACACTCTCTGTATACTAAGCACGGGTATACAACGCACTCTGTACTCACCGTTGCGTACTAACCTCCAGAAGGCGAGGTCAGTACAGGTGCATCAAAGCTGGGACCGAGAGACTGAAAAAAAAGCTTCTATCTCAAGGCCATCAGACTGTTAAATAGCCATCACTAGCCGGCTACCACCCGGTTACTCAACCCTGCACCTTAGAGGCTGCTGCCCTATATACATAGACCTGGAATCACTGGCAACTTCAATGTTTACATACTGCTTTACTCATCTCACATGTATATACTGTATTCTATTCTACTGTATTTTAGTCAATGCCACTCTGACATTGCTCATCCCAATACTTATATATTCCTTAATTCCTTACTTTTAGTTTTGTGTGTATTGTGGTGAATTGTTAGATACTACTGCACTGTTGGAGCTAGGAACACCAGCATTTAGTTAGATATTATTGCACTGTTGGAGCTAGGAACACCAGCATTTAGTTAGATACTATTGCACTGTTGGAGCCAGGAACACCAGCATTTAGTTAGATACTACTGCACTGTTGGAGCCAGGAACACAAGCATTTAGTTAGATACTACTGCACTGTTGGAGCTAGGAACACAAGCATTTAGTTAGATACTACTGCACTGTTGGAGCTAGGAACACCAGCATTTAGTTAGATAATGTGACAAGCTTACATTTTTTCAAGTCATGTTTAAAAAAAAAAATCTGAGCGGTTGATCTAGGCTTGCATCTTGACTCAGAAAAGGGATCTTGACTCAGAAAAGGTTGGTGACCACTGTTCTAGAGTTTTACCTGTTAACACTATCAACATTTCCCTTTACTGTGGCAATTGTGATCTAATCAACGCAATATTAGCCACTTTCAATGCAACATAACGAACAACGCAAGAGATTTTGTCGTAGGCAGAACTCATCGGAGTGGGATTCTGCTGTGCATGACTCAGCCCATACTAGTCTACACAGACCAATGGGGCATAACCAAATCAGAGCTGCAGTAGGCCTATATGCAAATACCATTGCCATATATGGACCTGTGACATTTACTTTGAACTGGACTGTGTTTACAGCATGAGCGGTCGTAAGTAGATGCTCTTGTTTTGAATCACAGCAAGAGCTGCATGTAACCACGTGTGCATATTTTGTTTATATCCGTTGCAAGTTTAGCCCAGTTATAGATCATTTGTAGTCAGCAATAGGGGAGTGATCGTTTCTTACAAGAGCACAAAACATGTACATTTCTAGACACCTTTGAAAAGCAAATTAGTTAAAATATATATATTTGTCTTAAAGGGGCAGAGATGTATTTTGAGAAAGGCTTAGGAAGAGGCTAGCATAATATGTAGGAAGAGGCTAGCATAATAAGTAGGAAGAGGCTAGCATAATAAGTAGGAAGAGGCTAGCATATTAAGTAGGAAGAGGCTAGCATAATAAGTAGGAAGAGGCTAGCATAATAAGTAGGAAGAGGCTAGCATAATAAGTAGGGGCCATCTTAGCTCCATCCACCACCCCAGGGGCCATCTTAGCTCCATCCACCACCCCAGGGGCCATCTTAGCTCCATCCACTACCCCAGGGGCCACAATAGCCCAGAAACCCTAATGTAATCCCAGCTAGACAAAGGAGGCCCCGAGGTAATTCCGGATCATTCTGCCTAATGAGACGTAAAACAGAACAATAGACAGAGCTCTGAGTGCCCCGGTTTATAGAAACGAACGATATGGATTTTTTTTTAGGTCGATGACGAAACCGATTTTTTTGGGGTCCAGGAGGCAGATGGCCGAAATTTTAGGCCGATATTCAGCATCATAAAATTAAAAAAAATGTTGATGACAAATTTAGAATAGACAGCCATCTATGCATGAATGTGTACATTTTAAAAATCTAAAAAATTATTTTATTTGAAATGGCAAAACGGCATAGGGCTACTCACAGTAAAGGGGAATGCATATTCAATAGGAATTTGTTCATGCACAGCATTATTGAGCTTGTTTTGGCTGATCAGTGGAGTCTATGGTGCTACAGATGACAATCGGTTTTCCTTCCTTTTGAGACTTAATTTAGCCTTGTGATTAACAACATTTGAATAGAGTTTGGAGTTTGCAAAAAGGCACCTGAAGGACTGATTCTCTGGTCTGATGAAACCGAGATTGAACTCTTTGGTCTGAATGCCAAGCGTCACGTCTGGAGGAAACCTGGCACCACGAACGGAGCAAAGTACAGAGAGATCCTTGATGAAAACCTGCCCCAGAGTGCCCAGAACCTCAGACTGGTGCGAAGGTTCACCTTTCAACAGGACAACAACCCTAAGCCCACAGCCAAGACAACGCAGGCGTGGCTTCGGGACAAGTCTCTGAATATCCTTGAGTGGCCCAGCCAGAGTCTGGACCTGAAACTGATCGAACATCTCTGGAGAGACCTGAAAATAGCTGTGCAGCGATGCTCCCCATCCAACCTGACAGAGCTTGAGAGGATCTGCTGAGAAGAAATGGGAGAAACTCCCCAAATACAGGTGTGCCAAGCTTGTAGTGTCATATCCAAGAAGACTCGAGGCTGTAATCACTGCCAAAGTTCTTTAAACAAAGTAACGAGTAATGCGTCCGAATGGTTATGTAAAATGTGATATTTACATGTTTGGTTTAAAAAATAAATAAAAAATTCCCCAAAACTTTTTGCTTTGTCATTAACGTTAGCGAACAAGCTAACAGGGTAGAAATGAACCAAAACATTGTTTAGAAAGTTGCTTTTAGTTGCCTGGTTTGCTAGATTGACATAAACTAAATTCATTTTTAAACAGATGGGTTTATTGGTGTTAAAATACACCAGTTATGCTATTTTGGATGTCTGCTGATGTCAAGCAGCTGGTTGTTTTTGAGTTCATACGCTTTCATAATGACAACTGTCTACGGACATGTGGACCATAAACTAGCCTTTAGTCTCGAAATGTTTGGTTGTTTACTACACTACCGTACTCACTCTGTTTAGTACATGGCCTCACATGTGAATCCTTAAAGAGATGGGTGGGTGTTGAGTGGGTGTAGACAAAGTAGAGCTCTCCAGTAGGTGTACCGAAACATTCAAGGGCCATTTTCTCTAAAGTTACAACTTCATCAACTTTCAAAGCAGAATTACTTTCCCCACTGTTCCTAAAATGTAGTGTATTATACACAATTTTATAGCTCTGAGTCTCTACTTTTATCCAATGTAAAAAAAAAACATTTCCAATTTTGCTACATAAGACCCAATTGAGCCGGTTAGTCACAAATGCTTTGTTTGTAAATTATTGTCTAAGCTATCTGTAAAAAAAAACTAAAAGGATCATTGTGCTGTCTGGTTTGCTTAATATAAGAAATGTAAAATAAATTCTGATTTATATTGATACTTATGTATATTTAAAACGAAATACTTTTAGACTCAAGTCATATCTTACTGGGTGCCTTTCACTTTAACTTGAGAAAAAGTAAAAAGACACCCTGATAGAAAATGACTGAAGTATGACAATTGGTGTTTTCCACCACTGTTGGTGGCTCAGGCAGTGAGTGGTGGGCAAAGCTGATAGAGAATGGCCTTTTCTAGGATAACGGCCCAATGTCGGCCCGATATAAAAACAAATTGGTCGTTCTCTACCGGTTTACCACAAGGCCCATTAATGAAGACGTCGTTCTCCTGCTGCCTTTCCTTATTGTGGAGTAGCTCCATATGCTCTATACATTATGGGCCTCGACCCCACCCTGTGCAACTGGGTACTGGACTTCCTGACGGGCCGCCCCCAGGTGGTGAGGGTAGGCAACAACATCTCCTCCCCGCTGATCCTCAACACTGGGGCCCCACAAGGGTGCGTTCTGAGCCCTCTCCTGTACTCCCTGTTCACCCACGACTGCGTGGCCACGCACGCCTCCAACTCAATCATCAAGTTTGCGGACGACACAACAGTGGTAGGCTTGATTACCAACAACGACGAGACGGCCTACAGGGAGGAGGTGAGGGCCCTCGGAGTGTGGTGTCAGGAAAATAACCTCACACTCAACGTCAACAAAACTAAGGAGATGATTGTGGACTTCAGGAAACAGCAGAGGGAACACCCCCCTATCCACATCGATGGAACAGTAGTGGAGAGGGTAGTAAGTTTTAAGTTCCTCGGCGTACACATCACAGACAAACTGAATTGGTCCACTCACACAGACAGCATCGTGAAGAAGGCGCAGCAGCGCCTCTTCAACCTCAGGAGGCTGAAGAAATTCGGCTTGTCACCAAAAGCACTCACAAACTTCTACAGATGCACAATCGAGAGCATCCTGGCGGGCTGTATCACCGCCTGGTACGGCAACTGCTCCGCCCTCAACCGTAAGGCTCTCCAGAGGGTAGTGAGGTCTGCACAACGCATCACCGGGGGCAAACTACCTGCCCTCCAGGACACCTACACCACCCGATGTCACAGGAAGGCCATAAAGATCATCAAGGACAACAACCACCCGAGCCACTGCCTGTTCACCCCGCTGTCATCCAGAAGGCGAGGTCAGTACAGGTGCATCAAAGCTGGGACCGAGAGACTGAAAAACAGCTTCTATCTCAAGGCCATCAGACTGTTAAACAGCCACCACTAACATTGAGTGGCTGCTGCCAACACACTGACTCAACTCCAGCCACTTTAATAATGGGAATTGATGGGAAATTATGTAAATATTACACTAGCCACTTTAAACAATGCTACCTTATATAATGTTACTTACCCTACATTATTCATCTCATATGCATACGTATATACTGTACTCTACATCATCGACTGCATCCTTATGTAATACATGTATCACTAGCCACTTTAACTATGCCACTTTGTTTACATACTCATCTCATATGTATATACTGTACTCGATACCATCTACTGTATCTTGCCTATGCTGCCCTGTACCATCACTCATTCATATATCCTTATGTACATATTCTTTATCCCCTTACACTGTGTATAAGACAGTAGTTTTGGAATTGTTAGTTAGATTACTTGTTGGTTATTACTGCATTGTCGGAACTAGAAGCACAAGCATTTCGCTACACTCGCATTAACATCTGCTAACCATGTGTATGTGACAAATAAAATTTGATTTGATTTGCATAATGCTCCTCTCTCCATAACCATGTTACCTCAGAGCTATAGGGACAGTCTACTAGGCACACACACCTTTCCTTATTGTGGAGTAGCTCTATACATTATGGGCCTGTCCTGCTCCTCTCTCCATAACCACGTTACCTCAGAGCTATAGGGACAGTCTACTAGACACACACACCTTTCCTTATTGTGGAGTAGCTCTATACATTATGGGCCTGTCCTGCTCCTCTCTCCATAACCACGTTACCTCAGAGCTATAGGGACAGTCTACTAGGCACACACACCTTTCCTTATTGTGGAGTAGCTCTATACATTATGGGCCTGTCCTGCTCCTCTCTCCATAACCATGTTACCTCAGAGCTTTAGGGACAGTCTACTAGGCACACACACCTTTCCTTATTGTGGAGTAGCTCCATATGCTCTATACATTATGGGCCTGTCCTGCTCCTCTCTCCATAACCATGTTACCTCAGAGCTATAGGGACAGTCTACTAGGCACACACACCTTTCCTTATTGTGGAGTAGCTCTATACATTATGGGCCTGTCCTGCTCCTCTCTCCATAACCACGTTACCTCAGAGCTATAGGGACAGTCTACTAGGCACACACACCTTTCCTTATTGTGGAGTAGCTCCATATGCTCTATACATTATGGGCCTGTCCTGCTCCTCTCTCCATAACCATGTTACCTCAGAGCTATAGGGACAGTCTACTAGGCACACACACACACACACACAGTAAACAAACTTCTCTTTACACCTTTTCATCCCTCCTCCAAATCTTTCTGTTTCTTTCTAAACCCCAATCCATCTCCAACATTATCCTAGTCTCTCTCTGGAGACAGACAGGATGTGGAGACTACTACCACTATCCCAGAATCCTCCTGAAATCATTCAACTACTAGGGGGGAGGAGGGAACACCATGTCAGTATTATCTGACTGGGGGGGGCACCATGTCAGTATTATCTGACTGGGGGGGAGAGGAGGGAACACCATGTCAGTATTATCTGACTGGGGGAGGAGGGAACACCATGTCAGTATTATCTGACTGGGGGGGGACACCATGTCAGTATTATCTGACTGGGGGGAGAGGAGGGAACACCATGTCAGTATTATCTGACTGGGGAGGAGGGAACACCATGTCAGTATTATCTGACAGGGGGGAGGAGGGAACACCATGTCAGTATTATCTGACAGGGGGAGGAGGGAACACCATGTCAGTATTATCTGACTGGGGGGGAGGAGGGAACACCATGTCAGTATTATCTGACAGGGGGAGGAGGGAACACCATGTCAGTATTATCTGACAGGGGGAGGAGGGAACACCATGTCAGTATTATCTGACTGGGGGGGGAACACCATGTCAGTATTATCTGACTGGGGGGGGGAACACCATGTCAGTATTATCTGACAGGGGGGAGGAGGGAACACCATGTCAGTATTATCTGACAGGGGGGGAGGAGGGAACACCATGTCAGTATTATCTGACTGGGGGGAGGAGGGAACACCATGTCAGTATTATCTGAATGGGGGGGGAACACCATGTCAGTATTATCTGACTGGGGGAGGGGGAACACCATGTCAGTATTATCTGACTGGGGGGAGGAGGGAACACCATGTCAGTATTATCTGACTGGGGGGGAGGGGAACACCATGTCAGTATTATCTGACAGGGGGAGGAGGGAACACCATGTCAGTATTATCTGACAGGGGGGGGGGGAACACCATGTCAGTATTATCTGACAGGGGGGAACACCATGTCAGTATTATCTGACTGGGGGAGGAGGGAACACCATGTCAGTATTATCTGACAGGGGGAAGGGAACACCATGGGGGGAGGAGGGAACACATTTACATTTACATTTAAGTCATTTAGCAGACGCTCTTATCCAGAACACCATGTCAGTATTATCTGACAGGGGGACACACACACCGTGTCAGTATTATCTGACAGGGGGGGGGGGGGGGGCACCATGTCAGTATTATCTGACTGGGGGAGGGAACACCATGTCAGTATTATCTGGGGGGGCACCATGTCAGTATTATCTGACTGGGGGGAACACCATGTCAGTATTATCTGACTGGAGGAGGGAACACCATGTCAGTATTATCTGACTGGGGGGAGGAGGGAACACCATGTCAGTATTATCTGACAGGGGGGGAGGGAACACCATGTCAGTATTATCTGACAGGGGGAGGAGGGAACACCATGTCAGTATTATCTGACTGGGGGGAGGAGGGAACACCATGTCAGTATTATCTGACTGGGGGAGGAGGGGAACACCATGTCAGTATTATCTGACAGGGGGAGGAGGGAACACCATGTCAGTATTATCTGACAGGGGGGAGGAGGGGAACACCATGTCAGTATTATCTGACAGGGGGGGAGGAGGGAACACCATGTCAGTATTATCTGACTGGAGGAGGGAACACCATGTCAGTATTATCTGACTGGGGGAGGAGGGAACACCATGTCAGTATTATCTGACTGGGGGGGAGGGAACACCATGTCAGTATTATCTGACAGGGGGAGGAGGAACACCATGTCATTATTATCTGACTGGGGGGGGAACACCATGTCATTATTATCTGACTGGGGGGGGGGGGACACCATGTCAGTATTATCTGATAGGGGGGGAGGGAGGAGGGAACACCATGTCTGGTGGTCCCTTTAGTAGTGGAACACTGGTCCCTTTAGTAGTGGAACACTGGTCCCTTTAGTAGTGGAACACTGGTCCCTTTAGTAGTGGAACACTGGTTCCTTTAGTAATGGAACACGGGTCCCTTTAGTAGTGGAACACGGGTCCCTTTAGTAGTGGAACACGGGTCCCTTTAGTAGTGGAACACGGGTCCCTTTAGTAGTGGAACACGGGTCCCTTTAGTAGTGGAACACGGGTCCCTTTAGTAGTGGAACACTGGTCCCTTTAGTAATGGAACACTGGTCCCTTTAGTAGTGGAACACTGGTCCCTTTAGTAGTGGAACACTGGTCCCTTTAGTAGTGGAACACTGGTCCCTTTAGTAGTGGAACAGGGGTCCCTTTAGTAGTGGAACAGGGGTCCCTTTAGTAATGGAACACTGGTCCCTTTAGTAATGGAACACTGGTCCCTTTAGTAATGGAACACTGGTCCCTTTAGTAATGGAACACTGGTCCCTTTAGTAATGGAACAGGGGTCCCTTTAGTAATGGAACAGGGGTCCCTTTAGTAATGGAACAGGGGTCCCTTTAGTAATGTTTACATACGGTTCTACTCATTTCATATGTATATAATATATTCTAGTCAAGTCCATCCTATTCAACTATTGCTGTACATATTTTCAACGACGGCCTGGGAACAGTGGGTTAACTGCAGAACGACAGATTTTGTACCTTGTCAGCTCGGGGGTTTGAACTTGCAACCTTCCGGTTACTAGTCCAACGCTCTAACCACTAGGCTACCCTGCCGCCTAGTGTGCTTCCCACATTTTCTACAGATATACTACATATTCTATCCATGTATTCTACTCATATACTACATATACTATCCATATACTAGATTATATCCATGTATTCTACTCATATACTACATATACTATCCATATACTAGATTATATCCATGTATTCTACTCATATACTACATATACTATCCATATACTAGATTATATCCATGTATTCTACTCATATACTACATATACTATCCATATACTAGATTATATCCATGTATTCTACTCATATACTACATATACTATCCATATACTAGATTATATCCATGTATTCTACTCATATACTACATATACTATCCATATACTAGATTATATCCATGTATTCTACACATATACTATCCATATACTAGATTCTATCCATGTATTCTACACATATACTATCCATGTATTCTACTCATATACTACATATTCTATCCATATACTAGATTCTATCCATGTATTCTACACATATACTACATATACTATCCATGTATTCTACACATATACTACATATACTATCCATGTATTCTACACATATACTACATATACTATCCATGTATTCTACACATATACTACATATACTATCCATGTATTCTACACATATACTACATATACTATCCATGTATTCTACACATATACTACATATACTATCCATGTATTCTACACATATACTACATATACTATCCATGTATTCTACACATATACTACATATACTATCCATGTATTCTACACATATACTACATATTCTATCCATGTATTCTACACATATACTACATATACTATCCATGTATTCTACACATATACTACATATACTATCCATGTATTCTACACATATACTACATATACTATCCATGTATTCTACACATATACTACATATACTATCCATGTATTCTACACATATACTATCCATGTATTCTACACATATACATTGTATCCACATACTGTTCATAATGTCTATCCATCCCATCACACATATATACTGTACATACACATATAGAAAAGAAAAAAAACTATTTGTTGACTTATTAGGAGTACAGTAATATTTCTGTCATTTTCGTAAAGCTCCAATTCTCCCCCTTCTCTAGGAAACCACTGTTATTCACCCCCCATTGACCGTTATGACGGAGAGAAAAATCAGAGCTTTCTATTGGTCCCCCTCTTACCAAGGCTTTATAATTGTATGGTTATTTACGGCTGGCACTGGTTACCATCTGCCACAATATCACGTTGCCAACTAAGGTATATTAGGGGATAGTAGGCCGAGTTGGACAAGGATATCTGAACGACCACAATGGAAGTAGCCTAAATATTCATTATTTTAGCCTAAATATTCATTATTTTATAGAATTTTGTTTTTTGTTTTTTTGACAGTGACTAAAATGTCAGTGATAATCTAAACAAAACTTGTCCAATTTTAGTCAACTGATAACTAAAAACAGGACGAAATGACTAAAATATGACTAAAGACTAAAAAGGTATGTAAAACACAAATAATTAAAATAGCTGCCAAAATTATCACGACTCAGGATAACAAAGATTGGGCTATATGAACTATGATCCCTAGACAGTTCTGCTATTATTAAATGTTAATTCAAATTAAATGTCTCAGACAGTTATACAGAGATCAGTTGATTCACTTTCAATGTCCTCTCAGTTCCATAATGGATGCAGATAAACACACAGACAGCGTAACCCAGACAAACATACACCGAACAAACATATACAAACACAACATGGTCCCATGTTTCATGAGCTGAAATAATACAACTTTTTTTTTTAAGAAAATGAAGAAATGTTCGATACGCACAAAAAAGCGTATTTCAGTCAAATTTTGTGACCAAATGTGTTTCCATCCCTGTTAGTGAGCATTTCTCCTTTTCCAAGATAATCCATCCACCTGACAGGTGTGGCATATCAAGAAGCTGATTAAACACCATGATCATTATAACAGGTTCATTTTGTACTGGGGACAATAAAAGGCCACTCTAAAATGTGCAGTTGTGTCACACAACACAAAGACACAGATGTCTCAAGTTGAGGGAGCGTGCAATTGGCATGCTGACTGTAGCTTTATCCACCAGAGCTGTTGCCAGATAATTTTGTATTAATTTCTCTACATTAAGCGGCATCAAACGTTGTTTTCAGAGAATTTGGCAGTACATCTAACCGGCCTCACAACCGCAGACCACGTTTAACCACACCAGCCCAGGACATCTACATCTGGCTTCGTCACCTGCGGGCGGGATCGTCTGAGACCAGCCACCCGGACAACTGATGAAATAATTTATACACAAAGTGTCAGAAACTGTCTCAGGGAATCTCGTCTGCTTGCTCGTCGTTCTCACCGGGGTCTTGACAGGACTGCAGTTTGGCGTCGTAAAATCAACTTCAAATGCTTCGATTACTACTGGCACGCAGGAGAAGTGAGCTTTTCACAGATGAATCACGCTTTCAACTGTACCGGGCAGATCACAGGCGTTGTGTGGGCAAGTGTTTTGCTGATCAAATCTAATTTTATTGGTCACATACACATGGTTAGCAGACGTTAATGCGAGTGTAGCGAAATGCTTGTGCTTCTAGTTCCGACCGTGCAGTAATATCTAACAAGTAATCTAACCTAACAATTTCACAACAACTACCTTATACACACAAGTGTAAAGGGATAAATGTCAACGTTGTGAACAGTGTGCCTGTGGTGGGGGTGGGGTTATGGTAGGGGCAGCATAAGCTACGGACAACGAAACACAACTGCATTTAATCGATGGCAATTTAAATGCACAGAGATACCGTGACGAGATCCTGAGGCCCATTGTCGTGTCATTCATCCACCGCCACCCCATCATGTTTCAGCATGATAATGCACAGCCTCATGTCGCAAGGATCTGTACACAATTCCTGGAAGCTGAAAATGTCCCACTTCTTCCATGGCCTGCACCTTCACCAGACACGTCACCCATTGAGCATGTTTGGGATGCTCTGGATCGACGTGTACGACAGCGTGTTCCATTTCCCGCCAATATCCAGCAACTTCGCACAGCCATTGAAGAAGAGTTGGACAACATTCCACAGGCCACCAATCAACAGCCTGATCAACTCTATGCGAAGGAGATGTGTCGTGCTGCATGAGACAAATGGTCACACCAGATACTGACTGGTTTTCTGATCCACCCCCCTATCATTTTAAAGGTATCTGTGACCAACAGATACATATCTGTATTCCCAGTTATATAAAATCCATAAATTAGGGCCTAATAAATATTTAAATTGACTGATTTCCTTATAAACTGTAACTCAGTCAAATCTTTGAAAATTGTATGTTGCATTTATATACATTATATACTGAGCAGCTGCACAGAGGCTATACGCGTGAAATCAAATTACTCAACCTATTCCCCCTGTGGGTTCAGGTCAAAACTAATGCAGTATATAGGGAATAGGGTAAACAAGACTGCCAGGCAGCTAGCGTGCCCTACTGTGCTCCAGCCTAAATGGTGAGTAGATGGTTTCCCTTTCAGTCCTATCAGCTGTCCCACAACCAAGGCCTTCCTCCTTGTGTACAATCAATGTTAGCAAAGTAACATGACACAGGAGGTACAAGCTCCGAGGTAAACACAGCTGCTGAAACCTCTGCGCGCATGCACGCGCAAGCACGCGCACACACACACACACACAACCTGCTTAGCTCAGCTCTCTAATTTAACATTTTGGAATAGACCTCTGAAGCAAAAGCATCCAATTAATTAACTAGATGGGCAGCGGCCAACCGAATTGCACCCTTTTCCCTAGATTGTGCACTACCCATAGGGCCCTGGTACCATTTGAGACAGAAACACATTATTTTCCTCAATGGGATGCTTACTGTGCATTGTGTTGATAGTGTACAGTGCTGATTTACAAACCCCTATTGTGGGCCCCTTTCCACATGTGGAAGCAGCAGCTTAGCGAAGAATGTCATTCGGCGAGAGAAGAGTGAGTGTGCGAGAGCAGGGACAATGGAAGTGAAAGTTGAACAATGTATTGGGACAGAGATCACAAGACACAAAGATCAACTAGTTAAACTGCTCTCAACATGCCTGAAAGGAGAAGTAGGCCCATCCTCTCTGGTACCATGGATATAATCTAGCCAGTAATGGAGGGTAAACGCAAGTAAACACAGTTTACCCACCTTTTCCTCTCCCTCCCTCTGGGACAGTTTACCCCCTGGGACAGTGTGCCCCCCCCATCTGGGACAGTTTACCCCCTGGGACAGTGTGCCACCCCTCTGGGACAGTGTGCCACCCCCTCTGGGACAGTTTACCCCCTGGGACAGTGTGCCCCCCTCTGGGACAGTTTACCCCCTGGGACAGTGTGCCCCCCCTCTGGGACAGTTTACCCCCTGGGACAGTGTGCCACCCCCTCTGGGACAGTTTACCCCCTGGAACAGTGTGCCCCCCTCTGGGACAGTGTGCCCCCCTCTGGGACAGTGTGCCCCCCTCTGGGACAGTGTGCCCACCCACCCATAAAAAGCGTTACTTTTTTTGTATTACCACTACATCACCGGTAACCATCACAAACATATGTTGGGTCAACAACATTCAAACAAACACTGTAAGTTAATGGCCAGCTCCACCCACAGCTCGCCTGAAGCAGTAAGACTGTCAATAGCACAAGTTTTAGGCCTATACACACACACACACACACACAATGAACTTGTTGACACTAGCTAGGTCGCTAGCTAGGCCGCTAATCCACACCCTCAAATGAAGGTTGGCCATATTTTTTACTTAACTAGGCAAGTCATTTGAGAACAAATTCTTATTTACAATGACAGCCTACGCCAGCCAAGCACAAACCAGGACGACGCTGGGCCAATTGTGCGCCGCCCTATGGGACTCCCGATCACGGCCGGTTGTGATCGAGCCTGGAATCGAACCAGGGTCTGTAGGGACACTGAGATTCGGTGCCTTAGAACGCTGCGCCACTTGGGATGCAGGATTGGATGTGTGACATGCCTAATAATGAACCACACATTTGATTTATGATATCCTCTATAGTCACTAAGTCAGCCATTGTCAGAGTCAGTGATGCCTATCTTCTTGATGACAACATAATGAAACAACTCCCTTTAAAAAAATGTGCACACGATGCTAAATGTGTGTTGGTTTTTGGAGGAAATTGCAGGCATATCCATGCTATGTGTTGCTGTCTAAATCACTAAATCATGCATCCTGTCTGTATGAGAAGTAGCTTATTTCCATTATAGTGACCAGAATCCTTTGTAACTCGTGTTGTGGAATAAAGGGCTTGTTTGGCCCACATACTTACTCTATGTGTGGGTTGGCCTCTCTGGACTCAATGTATAATACGTTTGAGCTGTTCTTCCTAAACGGCAAAGGCATGACATTCTAACCTGGCTGGTACTGGCATCAGCTGATCAGTTAAATAGCTAACAGGAACTAGATTCATGTAAAAGGGTCCAAGCAAGGCAAAATAAATCAGACCTATATCCGATTTTGTTGAACTAGCTGGCTAAAGAACATAACGAATCTTTAATCAGGGGGACCTTAACATGACTTAGTGTTATATATATATCAAAAGTAGATAAAACATTTGTTTTGACAAACATCGACAACAACTGACGTTAACTAGCTAGGTAGTTAGATATAAATCACCGGTCCCATTTACAGCAAATCCAGAATTACTCAACTCACCGGGGTCCATGTTAGCTGGATATTAAATTTAAGATGTTTATCTAGTTAAATAGTGAACTAAAATATAGCTAAACTTACTAGCCAGCTAACGTTAACCGGGTCATGATGAATTGGCTTTTATTTATTTTTTTAAAACGTTATAAAACCAACCTATAAGCAATATCCCACAAGCTGTCTATAAAATAAAGATCGGAAGACAAAACGGTAAAGCGGATAATCTCTTGCTACCGTATCAAAAAGGGAAACACATCATCTATGTTGGGTTAGTGGTTACTAGATTAGCTAACACCATCCACCCATTCACTAACATTAGCTCTCTAATCCAAGGCCGGGTGGAGAAGCATACTACCATGACACACCGGGGGGAGATAGGAAATATACTATCCAAATGCACTTCTTACCGTTTAGCTACTTTGGGCACAGTTGATCTTTCGATTTTGAAAAAGGTATCTATGTTTGTTCGCATACCAACAACAACAAAAAAGCAACAGTACACACGCTAGCTTCCTTTGGTTGAGCACTCAATAAATAAAATAAAATAAATAAAGAGCACGTAGTAAACTAGCTAAACTAGAAGCGGTCCTGGTTGGCTGTCAATCCCTCCCACATCCGGGGGCTGCGTTCATCACGAAAACATATAACGGAAACAGTGTTGTACTGAACGACCATTATGTAAATAAAATTAAAACATTTAAAAAACAACGGAGGGGTTTGCTTCGTTCGGTTTGTTTCCGTTTAATATATATTTTGCAACAAAATTGGCATAATGAATTACACCCTTTGTTCAAGTACATAGAATAACTTTTTTGAGAAATCGTTCCCGCAATGTAGCACAGGTTCAATTGAAATGTAGGCACCCCGGGTGTTGGAAAGTGGGAGGTATGAGGGAATTCGCACAGAAGTCATATGAATAAAATCAAAAATATTCCCTCGTTTTGTCGATCACAAAATAATTGTATTGTATTCACGATATAACAACAGTTGTTCGCACAATTATTTTCTGATCTCGACAAAAACGAGGGATTTTGTTTTTCACGTCCTTTTTCTGTTCTTCCGCAAATCCGTCCTGAGTGATGTAATCGAGAAAAATTGAGTAGTGTTTCCCCCTTTTCCCAAAGTCCACTTTACAATATCTTTCTATAACATGTCTGATCTATCCTTCAACGTCTCTAAACGCTAGTCTTTGATGGAGAAATACATGAACCCGTTCCTGCATCAGATTTGGGAACTTTATTGATAGGTCTAACCTGGCATTGTTTTGTAACAAGTCTTGCTTAGGTAGGCTTGTTACTAGTTTACCTAACAATGATTTATATATATACTAGAGGTGACTAATAGGAGGCGCTGTTTTGAAGCCTCCATCTTGGCACTCCTCCACCGTTGTAAAAATGTATTTTGATGTTATTGAAATGCATTTATTAATGTCGACATTTTTTTTTACATGTTTATTCTATTCCAGACACCTTTATGCATACTTTTAAATCAAGTACAATGTTATTGGTCACATACACATATATAACATATGTTATTGCAGGTGTAGCAAAATGCTTGTGTAAGAAATATTATGTGAGCTAAACATACAAATATATACAACCTTTTCCTTAAAGTATAATTTCTGGAAAGTTCTACTGTTACTGTCCCCATTACAAAAATATTTAAATACATGTCATTTTATCCTAGAAAAAATGTAATTGAAATACTGTAGAATTCCATTCATTCCTATGGAGGACTTACTTCCCAGTTGCCGTGCATATGAGACACTGGTGTCAGAAGTGGGATGGCGCCTGTGAGGTCATCAGAGAGGCATGCATGCACATGTAGAATTAAATAGAACTATGACCATCCTAGAGTTCTATTGTCTTTGGTAGCCTCGAGACCCACATTTGAGGACAATGCCTATCTAAGCAAGGGGCATTCGTTGTAATACACTTTATTTGTAATGGTAAAGTCATATTTGACTTTCCATGATACACTTTTTTTATATACACTATTGGAAGCCTTTAATCTCTGTTTACAAAATCTCACAGGACAACACATTTTTACATTTTTTAATTGAGCAGTATATCCTTGGGTTTAAGATACAGGAAAATAAAAACCACACAGGAAATCCAATTGTGCTTGCCATTTCTATTTGAGTGGCGATGGTCACGTTTTCTACTGGTAGAATTGCGAAAGAGTCACCATAGAAGAAGCGAACAGTTCACGCAAACCCACGAAGAAGAGCAACGAGGAAGTCTGATACATAACTTTTGTTGCCAGCTAAACTTCAGGTAATTCAATAAAAAATTGTATACGGTATGTGAAATGTAGAAAGATGAATTATTCAGTTAAATTTGAGAGAACATCGATATGTGTTTTTCTTGAGAATGACGGTTTTGAAAAACTAGTCCCGTCCTCAGCTTAGAGTTTTTAGCCTTGTCATGAGCTAACGTTAGCTAGCTACTTAGCTTATGCTAACTAGCTAGCAGGTATCATGACACAGCCAGACACAAGCGAAATGTTGTTTTAGATGATACGTTTCCATCCTATCAATTTCTTATTGATAGTTAGCCAAACAACATATTTTGGTTTATTTGTCTCGTCTTGAAACTGCAGTTTAATTGTCCAATGAAATATTTTTCTAGCTAGTTACACTGAACAAAAATAAAATAAAATAAACGCAACACGTAAAGTGTTTTTCATGAGTTGAAATAAAAGATCCCTGAAATGTTCCATACGCACGGAGTTTTTCCTCTGAGATTTAGTACACAAAGTTGTTTACATCCCTGTTAGTGAGCATTTCTCCGTTGCTAAGATTATCCATCAACCTGACAGGTTAGTTTTTTTTTTAAATTGAACATTTTATTTAACTAGACAAATCAGTAAAGAACAAATTCTAATTTTACAATGACTGCCTACCCTGTCCAAATCCCCCCCGTAATCGAACCTGGGTCTGTAGTGATACCTCTAGCACTGTGATTCAGTGCCTTAGACCGCTGCGCCACTTCAGATCCCACCACAGGTGTGGCATATCAAGAAGCCGATTAAACAGCATGATCATTACACAGGTGCACCTTGTGCTGGGGACAGTAAAAGGCCACTCTAAAATTTGGAGTTTTGTGTCACCACACAATGCCACAGATGTCTCAAGATTTGAGGGTGGGTGCAATCAGCATGCTGACTACAGGAATATCCACCAGAGCTGCTGACAGAGAATTTAATGTTCAATTCTCTGCTATAACCAGCCTCCAACGTCGTTTTAGAGAATTTGGTAGGTACGTCCAATCGGCCTCACAACTACAGACCATGTGTAACCACGCCAGCCCAGGACCTCCACATCCGGCTTCTTCACCTGCGGAATTGTCTGAGACCAGCCATCCGTCAGCTGATGAAACAGGAGTAATTATGTCTGTAATAAATCCCCTTTTGTGGGGGGAAAAACTCATTCTGAATGGCTGGGCTTAGCTCTCAAGCCAAGGCCCACCCATGACTGTGTCCCTGCCCAGTCATGTGAAATCCATAGATTTAGGGCCTAATTCATTCATTTCAATTGACAGATTTCCTTTTATAGTAACTCAGTAAAACCTTTGAAATTGTTGCATGTTGTGTTTTTATGTATTTTTGTTCAGTATATAATGTCCAAGTAATTACACAGCACATTTTCAATAGTAGTCCAAAATTACGTGACACCGCAGAACAATACTATGTCGTTAATAGTCATTTTTAAGCATGCTCGTGCAACTGTCTGCTAGGTCAGGAAAACATTTTTAAATTTTTTATTTTCTCCTCCCACTTTAGAATTAAACCAACCAGCCTACGTGTCTGTCAACAACCCGAGGATCATCATGTCTTCAGGTGCCCTATTCCCCAGCCTGGTATCAGGCTCCCGGGGCTCGTCCAGTAAATATCTGGTGGAGTTTCGTGCCGGTAAGATGACCATGAAGGGTAGCACAGTGACACCGGACAAACGTAAGGGCAGTGTGTACGTCCAACAGACGGACGACTCCCTCATCCACTTCTGCTGGAAGGACCGGGGATCTGGAAATGTTGATGATGTGAGTGGATTGCTGGATTTAGATCATGTTGAATCAGATCAAGTTGAATCAGATCAAGTTGAATCAGATCAAGTTGAATCAGATCAAGTTGAATCAGATCATGTTGAATCAGATCATGTTGAATCAGATGGCGTAATGTCTCTAGAGATGGCAGCAATGGAGATTGTAAAACTGCACAAACAGAATCTTGTACCAGGCTATGATGTCTCTGGTAGTGAAACAGTATATAAACTGAAGAATATCTAACGACTATATACAATATTAACCCAGTAAAAAGAAAACGTGATGGTTTCCAGTAAGTTTTATAATATCCTTGCTTGTTTTTGATTCCAGGACCTGATCATCTTCCCTGATGACTGTGAGTTCAAGAAGGTGAGCCAGTGTACCACTGGGCGTGTGTTTGTGCTCAAGTTCAAGGCTGGATCCAAGAGGCTGTTCTTCTGGATGCAGGTGAGGGTTGAATTAACATTACACATAACATTTAACATAATACCATTTCTTTTGACATGGAACTATAGCAGGCAAGGTGGGAATTAATTAGCCTGGTGGTCCCAGGTCTGTTGGTACTGTCATACCAAATGTGTGACAATGACCATAGGAGTTTGGCAAGACAGTATAAATGGGTCTGGGACCAGTCAAGGACATTATGGGATTTTTGTTAGACCCTTAAAGGCCTAAAGCAGCTGTTTTTTTATATATTTAATATTTTCTTGGGAACAATTCAGTATCTTACTGTAATAGATTAACATTCAAATGTGCAAAAAATATATAACAAATGAGCCAAATAACTATTTCTCAAGCTAGAACTGAATCCTAGCTGTTATTGGTAGAGAGATTTGGAACGCTCTTTGTTATTGGTAGAGAGATTTGGAATGCTCTTTGTTATTGGTAGAGAGATTTGGAACGCTCTTTGTTATTGGTAGAGAGATTTGGAATGCTCTTTGTTATTGGTCTGTTTATTTTTTTTACGTATGGTGAGGTCACCATGGAATGCTGCATTGTCGGAACTAGAAGCACAAGCATTTCGCTACACTCACATTAACATCTGCTAACCATGTGTATGTGACCAATAACATCTGCTAACCATGTGTATGTGACCAATAACATCTGCTAACCATGTGTATGTGACCATTAACATCTGCTAACCATGTGTATGTGACCATTAACATCTGCTAACCATGTGTATGTGACCATTAACATCTGCTAACCATGTGTATGTGACCAATAACATTTGATTTGATTTGGAAAAAAACTCCCGCCCCATGCAAACCTGTTGATTTAGAAGGTCCAGTGTTGATTTAGAAGGTCCAGTGTTGATTTAGAAGGTCCAGTGTTGATTTAGAAGGTCCAGTGTTGATTTAGAAGGTCCAGTGTTGATTTAGAAGGTCCAGTGTTGATTTAGAAGGTCCAGTGTTGATTTAGAAGGTCCAGTGTTGATTTAGAAGGTCCAGTGTTGATTTAGAAGGTCCAGTGTTGATTTAGAAGGTCCAGTGTTGATTCAGAAGGTCCAGTGTTGATTCAGAAGGTCCAGTGTTGATTCAGAAGGTCCAGTGTTGATTCAAAGGTCCAGTGTTGATTTAGAAGGTCCAGTGTTGATTTAGAAGGTCCAGTGTTGATTTAGAAGGTCCAGTGTTGATTTAGAAGGTCCAGTGTTGATTTAGAAGGTCCAGTGTTGATATAGAAGGTCCAGTGTTGATATAGAAGGTCCAGTGTTGATATAGAAGGTCCAGTGTTGATATAGAAGGTCCAGTGTTGATATAGAAGGTCCAGTGTTGATTAGAAGGTCCAGTGTTGATATAGAAGGTCCAGTGTTGATATAGAAGGCCAGTGTTGATATAGAAGGTCCAGTGTTGATATAGAAGGTCCAGTGTTGATATAGAAGGTCCAGTGTTGATATAGAAGGTCCAGTGTTGATATAGAAGGTCCAGTGTTGATATAGAAGGTCCAGTGTTGATATAGAAGGTCCAGTGTTGATATAGAAGGTCCAGTGTTGATATAGAAGGTCCAGTGTTGATATAGAAGGTCCAGTGTTGATATAGAAGGTCCAGTGTTGATATAGAAGGTCCAGTGTTGATATAGAAGGTCCAGTGTTGATATAGAAGGTCCAGTGTTGATATAGAAGGTCCAGTGTTGATATAGAAGGTCCAGTGTTGATATAGAAGGTCCAGTGTTGATATAGAAGGTCCAGTGTTGATATAGAAGGTCCAGTGTTGATATAGAAGGTCCAGTGTTGATATAGAAGGTCCAGTGTTGATATAGAAGGTCCAGTGTTGATATAGAAGGTCCAGTGTTGATATAGAAGGTCCAGTGTTGATATAGAAGGTCCAGTGTTGATATAGAAGGTCCAGTGTTGATATAGAAGGTCCAGTGTTGATATAGAAGGTCCAGTGTTGATATAGAAGGTCCAGTGTTGATATAGAAGGTCCAGTGTTGATATAGAAGGTCCAGTGTTGATATAGAAGGTCCAGTGTTGATATAGAAGGTCCAGTGTTGATATAGAAGGTCCAGTGTTGATATAGAAGGTCCAGTGTTGATATAGAAGGTCCAGTGTTGATATAGAAGGTCCAGTGTTGATATAGAAGGTCCAGTGTTGATATAGAAGGTCCAGTGTTGATATAGAAGGTCCAGTGTTGATATAGAAGGTCCAGTGTTGATATAGAAGGTCCAGTGTTGATATAGAAGGTCCAGTGTTGATATAGAGGTCCAGTGTTGATATAGAGGGTCCAGTGTTGATATAGAGGGTCCAGTGTTGATATAGAGGGTCCAGTGTTGATATAGAGGGTCCAGTGTTGATATAGAGGGTCCAGTGTTGATATAGAGGGTCCAGTGTTGATATAGAGGGTCCAGTGTTGATATAGAGGGTCCAGTGTTGATATAGAGGGTCCAGTGTTGATATAGAGGGTCCAGTGTTGATATAGAGGGTCCAGTGTTGATATAGAGGGTCCAGTGTTGATATAGAGGGTCCAGTGTTGATATAGAGGGTCCAGTGTTGATATAGAGGGTCCAGTGTTGATATAGAGGGTCCAGTGTTGATATAGAGGGTCCAGTGTTGATATAGAGGGTCCAGTGTTGATATAGAGGGTCCAGTGTTGATATAGAGGGTCCAGTGTTGATATAGAGGGTCCAGTGTTGATATAGAGGGTCCAGTGTTGATATAGAGGGTCCAGTGTTGATATAGAGGGTCCAGTGTTGATATAGAGGGTCCAGTGTTGATATAGAGGGTCCAGTGTTGATATAGAGGGTCCAGTGTTGATATAGAGGGTCCAGTGTTGATATAGAGGGTCCAGTGTTGATATAGAGGGTCCAGTGTTGATAGAGGGTCCAGTGTTGATATAGAGGGTCCAGTGTTGATATAGAGGGTCCAGTGTTGATATAGAGGGTCCAGTGTTGATATAGAGGGTCCAGTGTTGATATAGAGGGTCCAGTGTTGATATAGAGGGTCCAGTGTTGATATAGAGGGTCCAGTGTTGATATAGAGGGTCCAGTGTTGATATAGAGGGTCCAGTGTTGATATAGAGGGTCCAGTGTTGATATAGAGGGTCCAGTGTTGATATAGAGGGTCCAGTGTTGATATAGAGGGTCCAGTGTTGATATAGAGGGTCCAGTGTTGATATAGAGGGTCCAGTGTTGATATAGAGGGTCCAGTGTTGATATAGAGGGTCCAGTGTTGATATAGAGGGTCCAGTGTTGATATAGAGGGTCCAGTGTTGATATAGAGGTCCAGTGTTGATATAGAGGGTCCAGTGTTGATATAGAGGGTCCAGTGTTGATATAGAGGGTCCAGTGTTGATATAGAAGGTCCAGTGTTGATATAGAAGGTCCAGTGTTGATATAGAAGGTCCAGTGTTGATTTAGAAGGTCCAGTGTTGATTTAGAAGGTCCAGTGTTGATTTAGAAGGTCCAGTGTTGATTTAGAAGGTCCAGTGTTGATTTAGAAGGTCCAGTGTTGATTTAGAAGGTCCAGTGTTGATATAGAAGGTCCAGTGTTGATATAGAAGGTCCAGTGTTGATATAGAAGGTCCAGTGTTGATTTAGAAGGTCCAGTGTTGATTTAGAAGGTCCAGTGTTGATTTAGAAGGTCCAGTGTTGATTTAGAAGGTCCAGTGTTGATTTAGAAGGTCCAGTGTTGATTGTATTTTCAACTATCAGAAAATAACTATCATGTGTTTTCACACTATTACAGTGTTAGTTTCCATCAGCTGTTTTTAAAATATGATATAAAACACAAGATTATTTTATTTTTTTACTTCACTTTTTATACTTTATTCATTCTTTATGATGTTATCCATTTCTCTTGTCACCAAGAGCCAATACTTTTGATATTGATCTCTTAATGTTATTGATTCCTGTGATCACCAGGAGCCTAAGTCGGACAAGGACGAGGAGTATTGCCGTAAGGTGAATGAGTACCTGAACAACCCTCCCATGCCTGGAACACTGGGCAGTGGAGGCAGTAGCAGCCACGAGCTGTCAGCTCTAGGAGGTAGGACACACTCAGACCACTCAACATTTTTTATAACAATTTATTTGAATTGTTTCGTCTCTTAAGTTCAGAATTATTATTATTATTTTTTTATATATTTTTTTATAAATCTTCCCCCAGGTGAGGGTGGCCTGCAAAGCCTCCTGGGTAACATGAGCCACACACAGCTGATGCAGCTGATTGGACCAACTGGTCTGGGAGGACTTGGTGGTCTAGGGGCCCTAGCAGGACCAGGTCTGGCCAGTCTGTTAGGCAGTGGAGGCCCTGCTACCAGCTCCTCATCCTCCAGGTAAGAGGCCCTAGCAGGCTGGAGGGAGGGAGGTGGGGGGAGGGAGGTGGGTGGTGGGGGGAGGGAGGTGGGTGGGGGGAGGGAGGTGGGGGAGGGTGTGTGATACGACTTTTACAGCTGTGCTGCGGTCGAGGCGGAGCAGAGTACCCTGGATCAGCACAACCGTGCTAAAGAAGCTGTTCCTTTGGCTCCGTAGCCAGCCAACTACACCGCTAAAACAATCACGTCACACTGAAGTCGGAGAGACGGAAAACCAGCTGCATTAAAATTAAATTTTTACCAGTTCTGTTGACATGGTTTTTGTGTATATCCATAAACCGTTTTATGCATTATTTCACCTGTCTTCAGAACTGCTGTCTCGTCCTGACCCTTTCATTCTCTGTGGGCCGGTTGAGATTGCATTTCAAAATTGAAACAATGTTGCCGGTTGAGATCGCATTTCAAAATGGAAACAATGTTGCATTTCAAAATGGAAACAATGTTGCATTTCAAAATGGAAACAATGTTGCCAAGGTCAGAGTGCTAGATACAAGGTACGCTACGACCACAGTACGCGTCACAACAAATCATTATAATTCCTCCTCTCTTCCCTCCCCACCACAGCTCCCGTAGTCAGTCTGCGGCCGTCACCCCCTCCTCCGGTTCCACCACCACCCGGATCAGTTCGACCGTGGCCCCCACCACTCCAGTTACCCCTGCTGCCACCTCTGCTGCCTCCCCCACTGTCACCCCCACCACTCCTGCTGGTACTGTTATTACCATGTCTTCTGTCTATAGTATTGCACCTTATTGGTTATTACCTTTTATATTTTATTTCCAACTTTTTATCTGGAAGTGGTTCGTCAGGACCTCCACCAGCCAACCAGTAGTAACATTAACATGATGCTTTATCTGGACGTGGTTCTACAGGACCTCCACCAGCCAACCAGTAGTAACATTAACATGATGCTTTATCTGGACGTGGTTCATCAGGACCTCCACCAGCCAACCAGTAGTAACATTAACATGATGCTTTATCTGGACGTGGTTCTACAGGACCTCCAGCAGCCAACCAGTAGTAACATTAACATGATGCTTTATCTGGACGTGGTTCATCAGGACCTCCACCAGCCAACCAGTAGTAACATTAACATGATGCTTTATCTGGACGTGGTTCTACAGGACCTCCACCAGCCAACCAGTAGTAACATTAACATGATGCTTTATCTGGACGTGGTTCGTCAGGACCTCCACCAGCCAACCAGTAGTAACATTAACATGATGCTTTATCTGGACGTGGTTCATCAGGACCTCCACCAGCCAACCAGTAGTAACATTAACATGATGCTTTATCTGGACGTGGTTCATCAGGACCTCCACCAGCCAACCAGTAGTAACATTAACATGATGCTTTATCTGGACGTGGTTCTACAGGACCTCCACCAGCCAACCAGTAGTAACATTAACATGATGCTTTATCTGGACGTGGTTCGTCAGGACCTCCACCAGCCAACCAGTAGTAACATTAACATGATGCTTTATCTGGACGTGGTTCATCAGGACCTCCACCAGCCAACCAGTAGTAACATTAACATGATGCTTTATCTGGACGTGGTTCATCAGGACCTCCACCAGCCAACCAGTAGTAACATTAACATGATGCTTTATCTGGACGTGGTTCTACAGGACCTCCACCAGCCAACCAGTAGTAACATTAACATGATGCTTTATCTGGACGTGGTTCGTCAGGACCTCCACCAGCCAACCAGTAGTAACATTAACATGATGCTTTATCTGGACGTGGTTCGTCAGGACCTCCACCAGCCAACCAGTAGTAACATTAACATGATGCTTTATCTGGACGTGGTTCGTCAGGACCTCCACCAGCCAACCAGTAGTAACATTAACATGATGCTTTATCTGGACGTGGTTCATCAGGACCTCCACCAGCCAACCAGTAGTAACATTAACATGATGCTTTATCTGGACGTGGTTCGTCAGGACCTCCACCAGCCAACCAGTAGTAACATTAACATGATGCTTTATCTGGACGTGGTTAGTCAGGACCTCCACCAGCCAACCAGTAGTAACATTAACATGATGCTTTATCTGGGACGTGGTTCGTCAGGACCTCCACCAGCCAACCAGTAGTAACATTAACATGATGCTTTATCTGGACGTGGTTCTACAGGACCTCCACCAGCCAACCAGTAGTAACATTAACATGATGCTTTATCTGGACGTGGTTCATCAGGACCTCCACCAGCCAACCAGTAGTAACATTAACATGATGCTTTATCTGGACGTGGTTCGTCAGGACCTCCACCAGCCAACCAGTAGTAACATTAACATGATGCTTTATCTGGACGTGGTTCTACAGGACCTCCACCAGCCAACCAGTAGTAACATTAACATGATGCTTTATCTGGACGTGGTTCATCAGGACCTCCACCAGCCAACCAGTAGTAACATTAACATGATGCTTTATCTGGACGTGGTTCGTCAGGACCTCCACCAGCCAACCAGTAGTAACATTAACATGATGCTTTATCTGGACGTGGTTCGTCAGGACCTCCACCAGCCAACCAGTAGTAACATTAACATGATGCTTTATCTGGACGTGGTTCGTCAGGACCTCCACCAGCCAACCAGTAGTAACATTAACATGATGCTTTATCTGGACGTGGTTCATCAGGACCTCCACCAGCCAACCAGTAGTAACATTAACATGATGCTTTATCTGGACGTGGTTCATCAGGACCTCCACCAGCCGAAGCTAAGTAGTAACATTAAGATTATGCCTTTTAATTGCAGTCGCTGTACTCATAATATACAGGAGAACTATCGCCTTATGGCGAGGATAGCTGTGCTGCAAGCCCAGCTTCAGACGCAATCGTTAATCGTTGGAGGTCCTGACGAACCACGTCCAGATAAAGCATCATGTTAATGTTACTACTGGTTGGCTGGTGGAGGTCCTGACGAACCACGTCCAGATAAAGCATCATGTTAATGTTACTACTGGTTGGCTGGTGGAGGTCCTGACGAACCACGCAACCAGATAAAGCATCATGTTAATGTTACTACTGGTTGGCTGGTGGAGGTCCTGTAGAACCACGCCCAGATAAAGCATCATGTTAATGTTACTACTGGTTGGCTGGTGGAGGTCCTCCAGAACCACGCCCAGATAAAGCATCATGTTAATGTTACTACTGGTTGGCTGGTGGAGGTCCTGATGAACCACGCCCAGATAAAGCATCATGTTAATGTTACTACTGGTTTTGGTGGAGGTCCTGATGAACCACGCCCAGATAAAGCATCATGTTAATGTTACTACTGGTTGGCTGGTGGAGGTCCTGTAGAACCACGTCCAGATAAAGCATCATGTTAATGTTACTACTGGTTGGCTGGTGGAGGTCCTGATGAACCACGTCCAGATAAAGCATCATGTTAATGTTACTACTGGTTGGCTGGTGGAGGTCCTGATGAACCACGTCCAGATAAAGCATCATGTTAATGTTACTACTGGTTGGCTGCTGGAGGTCCTGTAGAACCACGTCCAGATAAAGCATCATGTTAATGTTACTACTGGTTGGCTGGTGGAGGTCCTGTAGAACCACGTCCAGATAAAAAGTTGAGTGAGGGGGAAAAACAAAAAAATATAAACGGTAATTTAAAAAAATACAAACCGTAAAGTTGTCAGGTAGCAAAGTAAGGTTGGCAACAAAACGCACAAAACACATGTAAACAAGTCTGCAAGGTGTGGCTGAAATAGCCGAATCCACTAATTTCAAGGGGTGTCCACATACTTTTGTAAGTGTATACACACACACACACACACATTTAGTTAGTTCATTGAATATGTAGAAAGAGAGGGGAAGATTGAGAGCTTGTGTTAAAGGGCAGTGGTCACCTGCCGACACTGTAGACATTTGTGTTTTGAGGTTTCGGCTTTAGCACCCTAGGCCACGTCCCGTCTGTGACGAATAACGGTTGATTTGATTGGATTTGTTGCTGCAGCCCAGACCCCCGTCGTGCCGGCAGCCGTCGGCTCCCCCACCCAGCCCATCCAGCTCAGCGACCTGCAGAGCATCCTGGCCACTATGAACGTACCGGCCATGTCGGCTGCCGTCGCCGTGCAGGGAGGTGACGGTAAGTGGACGACAGAAATGGACATTGACGGAGAGAAGTAGTATACATTCTACAGATAATTAGTGGCTTTTGTTTTTCTCACTTTTTGTAACAATTAGCTTGTTTTTAGATGGCTAAATAGGGATTTATTTTTTAAGAGAGTGTAGTTGAATAATTAATTGTAGGCAATACATGACGTGGACATTTTCTTTAGATTTTTTATCTTTATGAATTAATAGTGTATATTTCATCATTGTGTTGACCCTCTCCTCAGTGGACCTGGCCAGTGTGTGTACCCCGGAGATCATGGCTCCTATCCTGTCTAACTCTGAGGTACAGCAGAGGCTCCTACCCTACCTGCCCTCGGGAGAGTCTCTACCTCAGAGTGCAGAAGAGATCCAGAACACACTCACCTCGCCACAGTTCCAACAGGTTAAGAATTTAAAAAAAATATATATATATATTTTTAACGGACAGTCACGACAGGTTATCTCCTAGTTTTATAGAGAAACATTTGATTGGGTATGACTGCCAAAGGACCTGCTCCACATTCCCTTAAATGCTAAACTCCTCTCTCTGTGTGTGTGTGTCTCTCTTCCCAGGCGATGAGTATGTTCAGCAGTGCCTTGGCATCAGGACAGCTCGGACCTCTCATGAACCAGTTTGGTCTGCCCTCTGCGGCTGTTGATGCAGCAAACAAAGGAGGTGACCCCCCCCCCCCCCACACACACACACACACACGTCATAATTTACACACACACACACACACAAGCAGTAAGCGCATGTGGCAAACAGGGGGCAGCAGTTGCCTTGGAGACAGGCTCGTAACCAGAGGTTGGCATCAATATACCATCTGCTGCCCCCTTGAGCAAAGCACTGAAAACCCCATGTTTTGTTTGTTTAAAAAAATAAATAAATCTGTTTTAGATGTGGAAGCGTTTGCCAAAGCCATGGAAGGGACTGACAAGGATAAAGACAAGAAGGACGATGACGAGGACATGAGCCTGGATTAGAAGATCTGACCTGGAGTCTCTTGACACGTGTCCTTCTGTTACTTACCGATAGTCTGGAGTGTTGCCTCAATGAATATTTAGCATTTCTCAGATGCATCTTTACAGAAAATGCACTGTGCCAACGAATCAATCGTCTTTGAATAGCTTGTGTGTGTGTATTCAATGCATTTACATTAACATTAAATTAATAAAAGTATGACAATTACAAATGCCTTTCTCTAAAAAATTTTTTTTTAAAAAGCAAACAATTGAGCACAAAAAAATATAAAAGTTGACCCATTTTTGTATCAAGTAAGACTTTATTTAAAAAATGTATTTAAAATAGCTATTCTTCTGAGGGGGAATCGCCTTACGTTATCTGAGTGAGATATTTAACCAATAAGGCACCTCGGGGAGTTTGTGGTATATGGCCAATATACCCCGGGTAAAGGGCTGTTCTTAGACACGACGCAACGAGGAGTGCCTGGATACAGCTCTTAGCCCGTGGTATATTGGTCGTATACCACAAACTCCCGAGGTGCCTTATTGCTGTTATAAACTGGTTACCAACGTATGACAATTTGTACTATCAGCATTCAGGGCTCGAACCACCCAGTTTATAATAACATATAAACAGTAAAAGTTTTAAACTCTTGTGATATAATCCATACACCCCCTCCCCCCCATTATACCAACTATATAAAATGTGCATTTATTCTATAGAATACAGTACATGTGGATCAACGATAACACTGATTATAGTATTTAAAGCTGGACTCCTTAATGGTGAAATTAACATGTTTGTTTTGGATATAACCGAAGTTCAAGTTACTGCCAACAATGAACCCCCCCCATATTCCACGTTGAAGGGATGTACCACAGTATTACTGAGGGCCGGTTTCATAGACCTACATTAATATTCTCAACATGAAAGCATTTTATTTTTTTTGAGCTATGGTCAAATCGAGTCAATGTAAGTAAAGCAGAACCACAATGATCACAACCACAATTTTCTACTAAAGGGATTCTTTATTTATGTGTGTATATATATATATATATATATATATATATATTTTAAGCACTTTCCAGAACTAGTTAGTCGAAGTGGATTCTATCCATGGCCAAACAACGACACGATTTTTCAGTGGTCTGTATAAAGTAAGTGCAGTTTGGTCAAGGTAAGTTTAGGGCTCGATTCAACCCGGATCACGGAAGTTATAGCGCGATTTGAAATTCAAGCGTTATTTCCGATTGAGCCGAAACAATGCAGCATTTACTGTGAACGCAGGAAGATTGCCTTTAAATTGATATCACACTGGAGAGCGGATCTTCAGAGCTACGGATTGAATCGATCCATTTAAAATGTAGGTCTGTGAAAGCAGCCCAGAGAGATGTAGATTACTATTAAAGTTACAGTACTAACACACTAAAGACAACATACTTAGCTATCTTATTCTCTAGCCCAGGTACCAGTCTGTTTCTGCTATCATTCCACTCCTTGTATGACACGAAGGACTGGACTTTACTCAAGCGCTAGCACTTAGTTAATTGCAAACTGGAAATCAAGACGTGGAAAAATAAATACATTTAAATTAACTAATGTACGTCACCCACCACCAGTGATTTGTATGGTAGACATCATGTACGTGTTTTATATGGTGACGAGTAGTACCATATATGCCCCTGCATCGGAGCAGGGCTGCGTTCAAACAGGCTAACAAAGTGGTTGGAATGTTCAGATAGAAATACAATTTCTAGAACCGACATGCCTCTCTGATGTGTAGAATACAGTATCACGCCAGCTCTATTCATAACATTTCTGTCTGC
The DNA here is from genome assembly GCF_034236695.1 of Oncorhynchus nerka. Taxonomy (NCBI): domain Eukaryota; kingdom Metazoa; phylum Chordata; class Actinopteri; order Salmoniformes; family Salmonidae; genus Oncorhynchus; species Oncorhynchus nerka. The sequence goes on along the minus strand of NC_088415.1, from coordinate 5,684,041 downwards.
AAAGCTCCACAACATTGTCCTACTGAACTTGCCCCCAGGGGTGATACTTCAGAGAGGTGAAACAATTAATAAAAAATTAAAAAGAGAACTGGTCTATTATACAGTTGTGGTCAAAAGTTTTGAGAATGACACAAATATTAATTTCCACAAAGTTTGCTGCTTCAGTGTCTTTAGATATTTTTTGTCAGATGTTACTATGGAATACTGAAGTATAATTACAAGCATTTCATAAGTGTCAAAGGATTTTTATTGACAATTACATGAAGTTGATGCAAAGAGTCAATATTTGTAGTGTTGACCCTCTTTTTCAAGACCTCTGCAATCCGCCCTGGCATGCTGTCAATTAACTTCTGGGCCACATCCTGACTGATGGCAGCCCATTTTTGCATAATCAATGCTTGGAGTTTGTCAGAATTTGTGAGTTTTTGTTTGTCCACCTGCCTCTTGAGGTGACCACAAGTTCTTAATGGGATTAAGGTCTGGGGAGTTTCCTGTCCATGGACCCAAAATATCAATGTTTTGTTCCCCGAGCCACTTAGTTATCACTTTTGCCTTATGGCAAGGTGCTCCATCATGCTGGAAAAGGCATTGTTCTTCACCAAACTGTTCCTAGATGGTTGGGAGAAGTTGCTCTCGGAGGATGGGTTGGTACCATTCTTTATTCATGGCTGTGTTCTTAGGCAAAATTGTGAGTGAGCCCACTCCCTTGGCTGAGAAGCAACCCCACACATGAATGGTCTCAGTGTGCTTTACTGTTGGCATTACACAGGACTGATGGTAGCGCTCACCTTGTCTTCTCCGGACAATAATTTTTCCGGATGCCCCAAACAATCGGAAAAGGGATTCAATCTGAGAAAATGACTTTACCCCAGTCCTCAGCAGTCCAATCCCTGTACCTTTAGCAGAATATCAGTCTGTCCCTGATGTTTTTCCTGGAGAGAAGTGGCTTCTTTGATGGCCTTGACACCAGGCCATCCATCCCAAAGTCTTTGTCTCACTGTGCGTGCAGATGCACTCACACCTGCCTGCTGCCATTCCTGAGCAAGCTCTGTACTGGTGGTGCCCCGATCCTGCAGCTGAATCAACTTTAGGAGACAGTCCTGGCGATTGCTGGACTTTCTTGGGTGCCCTGAAGCCGCCTTCACAACAATTGAACCACTCTCCTTGAAGTTCTTGATACGATAAATGGTTGATTTAGGTGCAATCTTACTGGCAGCAATATCCTTGCCTGGGAAGCCCTTTTTGTGCAAAGCAATGATGACAGCATGTGTTTCCTTGCAGGTAACCATGGTTGACAGAGGAAGAACAATGATTCCAAGCACCACCCTCCATTTGAAGCTTCCAGTCTGTTATTCGAACTCAATCAGCATGACAGAGTGATCTCCAGCCTTGTCCTCATCAACACTCACACATGTGTTAACGAGAGAAACACTGACATATCAGCTGGTCCTTTTGTGGCAGGGCTGAAATGCAGTGAGGATTCAGTTCATTTGCATGGAAAAGAGGGACTTTGCAATTCATTGCAATTCATCTGATCACTCTTCATAGCATTCTGGAGTATATGCAAATTACCATCATCGAAACTGAGGCAGCAGACTTTGTGAAAATTAATATTTGTGTAATTCTCAACTTTTGGCCACGACTGTACAGCTGCAGATATGTTAGACTGATATGTACAGCTGTAGATATATTAGACATGAAGACAGTATACATGACAGAGAATCATATTGGTTCTACATAGGTATTTCTATCAGAATTTTCTGTAATGTCCTTATGAACATGACCCAGAGCTAGCTGGCTGTAACAGGGCTAAAAGGGGTCTACATGGCTGGACAGCCCTGTGTGCCCACAGCTCCGTGTACTGACAGGGGTTTAGACAGCACGGCTGGTCGCTGGTTCAGGACTGCTCTCCGAACACAACCATGGAAGGAGGGCAGGGCATCAGGGAGGCCCGGCACATCAACACCATCTAGAGGAGAGAGAAGAAGACCACAGGAAATGCTGAGTTGCAACACAGAAAGATCATTTAAGATGGGTTTGTATGTATGGCAAAAACACTCTCCATTTCACTTATCTGTATCCCGCAAGGTACACATGCACAGTTTAAGATTTAAAACCATGGTATCATTACCTTAACTATTCAAATGTTTGACTTCTGAGATAAATGTTTGTCATGTTAGTCCAGACCCCTGTGAGCATTGAAGGTCCCCAAAAACACAGAAGCCTCTATCATTCTTAAATGGAAGAAGTTGTGAACCACCAAGACTCTTCCTAGAGCTGGCCAAACTGAGCAATCGGGGGAGAATGGCCTTGATCAGGGAGGTGACCAAGAACCCGATGGTCACTCTGACAGAGCTCCAGAGTTTCTCTGTGGAGATGGGAGAAACTTCCAGAAGGACAACCATCTCTGCAGCACTCCATCAATCAGGCCTTTATGGTAGAGTGGCCAGTCGGAAGCCACTCCTCAGTAAAAGGCACATGACAGCCTGCTTAGAGTTTGCCAAAAGGCACCTAAAGACTCTTAGACCATGAGAAACAAGATTCTCTGGTCTGATGAAACCAAGAAAGCCAAGAGTCACACCTGGAGGAAACCTGGCACTATCCCTATGGTGAAGCATGGTGGTGGAAGCATCATGCTGTGGAGATGTCTTTCCGCGACAGGGACTGGGAGACTAATCAGGATCGAGGGAAAGATGAACGGAGCGAAGTACAGAGAGATCCTTGATGAAAACCTGCTCCACAGCGCTCAGGACCTTAGACTGGGGCAAAGGTTGAACTGCCAACAGGACAACGACCCTAAACACACAGCCAAGACAACACAGGAGTGGCTTCGGGACAAGTCTCAATGTCCTTGAAAGAAATTACACAAATTACAGGCACACCTGGTAATTGAAATGCATTCCAGGTGACCACCACATGAAGCTGGTTGAGAGAATGCCAAGAGTGTGCAAAGCTGTCATCAAGGCAAAGGGTGGCTACTTGGAAGAATCTAAAATATATTTGTAGTAACTTTTGTGGTTACTACATGATTCCATATGTGTTATTTCATAGTTTTGATGTCTTCACTATTATTCTAAAATTTAGAAAATAGTAAAAATAAAGAAAATCCCTTGAATGAGTAGGTGTGTCCAAACGTTTGACTGGTACTGTATGTCTGTATGTATATGCATTATATAGTATCTCTATGGGGTGTCCTCACCTGGTATGGGGTTGTATATACTTATCTACACTGAACAAAAATATAAAACGCAACATGTAATGTGTTGGTTTCATGAGCTTAAATAAAAAAGTCTCAGATATTTTCCATACGCACAAAAAAGCTTATTTCGCTCAAATGTTGTCTCTGTTAGTGAGCATTTCTCCTTTACCAAGGCAATCCATCCACCTGATAGTTGTGGCATATCAAGAAGCTGATTAAACTGCATGATCATTACACAGGTGCACCTTGTGCTGGTGGAAATAAAAGGCCTCTTCAAACTGTGCAGTTTTGTCACACAACACAATGCCACAGATGTCTCAAGTTGCGGGAGCGTGTAATTGGCATGCTGACTGTAGCTTTATCCACCAGAGCTGTTGCCAGAGAATTTAATGTTCATTTCTCTACCATAAGCCACCTCCAACGTCATTTTTGAGAATTTGGCAGTACGTCCACCTCACAACCGCAGACCATGTGTAACCCCGCCAGCCCAGGACCTCCACACCCGGCTTCTTCACCTGAGGGATCGTCTGACCAGCCCAGGACCTCCACACCCGGCTTCTTCACCTGAGGGATCGTCTGACCAGCCCAGGACCTCCACACCCGGCTTCTTCACCTGAGGGATCGTCTGACCAGCCCAGGACCTCCCAGCCCAGGACCTCCAGGACCTCCACCCGGCTTCTTCACCTGAGGGATCGTCTGACCAGCCCAGGACCTCCACACCCGGCTTCTTCACCGGCTTGACCAGCCCAGGACCTCACCTGAGGGATCGTCTGACCAGCCCAGGACCTCCACACCCGGCTTCTTCACCTGAGGGATCGTCTGACCAGCCCAGGACCTCCACACCCGGCTTCTTCACCTGAGGGATCGTCTGAGATCAGCCCAGGACCTCCACACCCGGCTTCTTCACCTGAGGGATCGTCTGAGATCAGCCACCCGGACAGCTGTTGGTTTGCACAACCAAATCATTTCTGCACAAACTGTCAGAAACCGTCTCAGGGAAGCTCATCTGCTCGTCATCCTCACCAGGGTCTTGACCTGACTATTTCGGTGTCATAACCGACTTCAGTTAGCAAATGCTAATATACCTTGGCCACTGGCACGCTGGAGAAGTGTGGTCTTCACGGATGAAACCAGGTTTCAACTGTACCGTTCAGATGGCAGACAGCGAGTATGGTGTTGTGTGGGAGAGCGGTCTGCTGATGTCAGTGTTGTGAACAGAGTGCCCCATGGTGGGGTTATGGTATGGGGCAGGCATAAGCTATGGACAACGAACACAATTGCATTTTATCGATGCCAATTTGAATGCTCAGAGATACCGTGACGAGATCCTGAGGCCCATTGTTGTGCCATTCATCCGCCACCATCACCTCATGTTTCAGCATGTTAATGCCCGGCCCCATGTCGCAAGGGTCTGTACACAATTCCTGGAAGCTGAAAATGTCCCAGTTCTTCCATGGCCTGCATACTAACCAGACATGTCACCCATTGAGCATGTTTGGGATGCTCTGGATCGACCTGTCAACCTTCCAGTTCCCGCCAATATCCAGCAACTTCACACAGCCATTGAAGAGGAGTGGGACAACATTCCACAGGCCACAATCAATGACTGGGGGGATCCTAGATGTTTTTTGACCATGGTATTCCCTTACGACCAGGGATGAATCTATTTATGAAAATTTAAATTGATAGATTTCCCAATGAAGCATCGCAGCGGGCTGCATTGCCTGCATGCGTAGTAACATTAGCAGCCCCCCCAACACCGTCCCGCGGCCATGCCACCCCCCCCCAACCCAAAACACCGTCCCGCGGCCATGCCTCCCCCCAACCCAAAACATCGTCCCGCGGCCATGCCCCCCCAACCCCAAACATCGTCCCGCGGCCATGCCCCCCCAACCCCAAACATCGTCCCGCGGCCATGCCCCCCAACCCCAAACATCGTCCCACGGCCATGCCCCCCCCAACCCAAAACACCGTCCCGCGGCCATGCCCCCCAACCCCAAACACCGTCCCGCGGCCATGCCCCCCAACCCCAAACATCGTCCCGCGGCCATGCCTCCTACAATTTAGTGCCGGTTTGCTTCGTTCTACTACACTGACGGTCCTCCTTCCCCAGTGGTTAGCATGCTATTTCAAGTGCCAGTAGATTAGGGTTTGCGGCCCGGCCCGGTCAACCATACAGGGATGGAACTCATACATTACATGGCTACTTCACAGTCCCTTCACCGTGGTCACTCTCCAGCGGATGTTTCTCTTTCCTCCACTATCCTTACATTGGATGTGAGATCATTTATGGTATGCATGCCCAATGTAGACATACAGTATCATGGGATTAGTATTGGCCTGGTGGGCGTGTCCAATGTAGACATACAGTATCATGGGATTAGTATTGGCCTGGTGGGCGTGTCCAATGTAGACATACAGTATCATGGGATTAGTATTGGCCTGGTGGGCGTGTCCAATGTAGACATACAGTATCATGGGATTAGTATTGGCCTGGTGGGCGTGTCCAATGTAGACATACAGTATCATGGGATTAGTATTGGCCTGGTGGGCGTGTCCAATGTAGACATACAGTATCATGGGATTAGTATTGGCCTGGTGGGCGTGTCCAATGTAGACATACAGTATCATGGGATTAGTATTGGCCTGGTGGGCGTGCCCAATGTAGACATACAGTATCATGGGATTAGTATTGGCCTGGTGGGCGTGTCCAATGTAGACATACAGTATCATGGGATTAGTATTGGCCTGGTGGGCGTGTCCAATGTAGACATACAGTATCATGGGATTAGTATTGGCCTGGTGGGCGTGTCCAATGTAGACATACAGTATCATGGGATTAGTATTGGCCTGGTGGGCGTGCCCAATGTAGACATACAGTATCATGGGATTAGTATTGGCCTGGTGGGCGTGTCCAATGTAGACATACAGTATCATGGGATTAGTATTGGCCTGGTGGGCGTGTCCAATGTAGACATACAGTATCATGGGATTAGTATTGGCCTGGTGGGCGTGTCCAATGTAGACATACAGTATCATGGGATTAGTATTGACCTGGTGGGCGTGTCCAATGTAGACATACAGTATCATGGGATTAGTATTGGCCTGGTGGGCGTGCCCAATGTAGACATACAGTATCATGGGATTAGTATTGGCCTGGTGGGCGTGTCCAATGTAGACATACAGTATCATGGGATTAGTATTGGCCTGGTGGGCGTGTCCAATGCATTTGTACACGTGGCTTGTCATTTCAATACTGAAACAAGTTGAGCAAATCCTCACACGTTGTTTACTTCTGAATTGATACTATTAGACGTGGGAATCATTTGACGCGGGAATCATTTGACGTGGGAATCATTTGACGCGGGAATCATTTGACGTGGGAATCATTTGACGTGGGAATTATTTGACGTGGGAATCATTTGACGTGGGAATCATTTGACGTGGGAATCATTTGACGTGGGAATCATTTGATAATAACTTGGAAAGGAAACAAAAGGCTGACCCAGAGTAAAGTGGGTTTGTCTTTTCATGAATTAATGAGGCTAACCATGTGGAAGGATGCCAGATTAGACTCATAATGAGGCTAACCATGTGGAAGGATGCCAGATTAGACTCATAATGAGGCTAACCGTGTGGAAGGATGCCAGATTAGACTCATAATGAGGCTAACCATGTGGAAGGATGCCAGAGTAGACTCATAATGAGGCTAACCATGTGGAAGGATGCCAGATTAGACTCATAATGAGGCCAACCATGTGGAAGGATGCCAGATTAGACTCATAATGAGGTTAACCATGTGGAAGGATGCCAGATTAGACTCATAATGAGGCTAACCATGTCAAAGGATGCCAGATTAGGCTCATAATGAGGCTAACCATGTGGAAGGATGCCAGATTAGACTCATAATGAGGCTAACCGTGTTGAAGGATGCCAGATTAGACTCATAATGAGGCTAACCATGTTGAAGGATGCCAGATTAGACTCATAATGAGCCTAACCGTGTGGAAGGATGCCAGATTAGACTCATAATGAGGCTAACCATGTGGAAGGATGCCAGATTAGACTCATAATGAGGCTAACCATGTGGAAGGATGCCAAATTAGACTCATAATGAGGCTAACCGTGTTGAAGGATGCCAGATTAGACTCATAATGAGGCTAACCGTGTTGAAGGATGCCAGATTAGACTCATAATGAGGCTAACCGTGTTGAAGGATGCCAGATTAGACTCATAATGAGCCTAACCGTGTTGAAGGATGCCAGATTAGACTCATAATGAGGCTAACCATGTGGAAGGATGCCAGATTAGACTCATAATGAGGCTAACCATGTGGAAGGATGCCAGATTAGACTCATAATGAGGCTAACCATGTGGAAGGATGCCAAATTAGACTCATAATGAGGCTAACCGTGTTGAAGGATGCCAGATTAGACTCATAATGAGGCTAACCATGTGGAAGGATGCCAGATTAGACTCATAATGAGGCTAACCGTGTTGAAGGATGCCAGATTAGACTCATAATGAGGCTAACCGTGTTGAAGGATGCCAGATTAGACTCATAATGAGGCTAACCATGTGGAAGGATGCCAGATTAGAATCATGAGGCTAACCATGTGGAAGGATGCCAGATTAGACTCATAATGAGGCTAACCGTGTGGAAGGATGCCAGATTAGACTCATAATGAGGCTAACCGTGTGGAAGGATGCCAGATTAGACTCATAATGAGGCTAACCGTGTTGAAGGATGCCAGATTAGACTCATAATGAGGCTAACCGTGTTGAATGATGCCAGATTAGACTACTACAGCTACTGTACATGCCGTCATGAAATGGATTAGTGCAGGCCCTATCCCTGTAATGAAGATAGGCCTTAAGGATGACATGCTCAGGAGAGTGACATTATTAATAAATATCACCGTCACGAGGGTGTGCAGAAAAGGAATATTTTAAGGTTAATTTAATTTAAATTCAAAATACATGTCGCTTGAAATAAAGTTGCAATTTCTTTGCTTCATGTTATGCATCATCCTGATGTAATTATATGCAGTTCAACATTATCACCACAAGGTGTCAGCGCAGGCATTTGTATTACTGTCTAGCTCTACTAGCTACGTGTAAACAAACAGCTAGCTAGGTCTCGTAACGTGAGGAGGATAATACAAGTGAAGTGTACCTATGATGAAAATTACAGGCCTCTCTCATCTTTTTAAGTGGGAGAACTTGCACAATTGGTGGCTGACTAAATACTCTAGCACATGCTAGAGGTTCATTACGACTACAGTATGTTTCTTAACTAGACATTAAGTGGGGTGGCTGGTAGCCTAGCGGTTAGAATGTTGTGCTAGTAACCGAAAGGTTGGTGGATCGAATCCCCGAGCTGACAAGGTAAAAATCTGTCGCTCTGCCCCTGAACAAGGCTACTGTTCCCCGGGAGCCGAAGATGTCGATTAAGGCAGCCCCCCTCACCTCTCTGATTCAGAGGGGTTGGGTTAAATGCGGAAGACACATTTCAGTTTAAGGCATTCAGTTGTACAACTGACCCCTTTCCAAAGCACCTGGGTGAAACATAGTTGTGTTTTGGAGGAAGAAGACAGGAAGAAGACAGAGAGCTAGGAGAGACAGATTGGCGAGGGGTTGATTGTGAGGTAATTACTGCTGCTAGCTAACTTTTGATTTAAACAATGTGGCCGTTAAACATTGGACTCGTACACTAGCTACATTTAGTTTAGTTATATTGATGTCTGTCGTGAGATAAATTAATCTAGCTAGCTAGCTAATGAGGTAAGCTGATCTTTCTCGAACTTGAAAGCACACTAGCTTTGTGGTTATTTGCTGTGCTAGCCAAATGTAGCTAACACCACCAGGGAAAACGGATAACAAAAAGGGAAAGCAACAAGTCAATGTGTGTATATAACTAGTTTTGTTCATTTTTCTTGGTTACGAACTTGTCCTTTTGAGCTAGCTAGCCAACTAACAAAGCAGTCATGGCGCGCCGCAACGGTCAATGTGTGTATATAACTAGTTTTGTTCAGTTTTTTTTGGTTACGAACTTGTCCTTTTGAGCTAGCTAGCTAACTAACAAAGCAGTCATGGCTAGCTAACTAACAAAGCAGTCATGGCAACGGTCAATGTTTACTGGGGGAACCGTTTGGTTTACACGTACATATAGAAAGTGTTATTGTTTTGACAGTTGAAAAGCTCTACAGTATCTCCATCGGGGGGGGCCCTCACCTGGTGCTCCCCCCAGGTACACAGCCTCCTTGGCCCCTGATGGTCGGCCTTGTTTGGGCCCCACACTGTGTTCGCTGGCTGCATCCACATGGAGCTGGAGCACGTTGCTCTTCTTCACAACTACAGGGAGAACAACCAGAACACAACATATCACTCGCACAGCCAATCAACCAATCAATTAACAAAAAATACAATTATTCGATCATTTAAAACATTAATATCATATTGTTGCAAATATCGAATGACAGGACGTTACAATGTTAAAGAAGGTGAAACTATGAATTCCTTTAAACATCAATGTGTGTGTGTGTGTGTGTGTGTGTGTGTGTGTGTGTGTGTACACAATATAACACTCACTTTTGATACTGTGCCAGCGTCCGTCACACAAAGATTCCTCTGGTGTGAAGGAGGTATAGAACTCTCCGCTGCCATTGTCTACTGTGACAGTTACGGCTCCCTGATAGAGGTAGAGGCTGAGCTGTTGTCCAGCCCTGGAACCAGCATGCAGCAGGAGACCAGAGTCTGACACCGGCCTGACCTCCAGCTGGACCTCCAGGTCCCGGCCCAACATCAGGGACTCATCTAGACAGAGAGAGATTATTCAGACTCAGACTTGACACGGTCATGTGTCTTTTGTTGTTGTCTCAAAGTTCTGGAATTCTTTTTTTTTTTTTTTCACCTGTTATTTTCTTGATGGGTTGCAAACCTCACCCCCTTCCCCAAATCAACATCCCAAATTTTAAAGATCATTGTAAAAAAAAAAAAAACAATCCAACATTTTCAAGAGTAGCCAATTTAATCAAAATGGTTTCAGAGAGGGTGTAACAGAGTTAGACAGCGAGAAGAGATGAGATCGTCTATACCTATAGCCATGAGTCCTCCCTGGGAAGAGAAGTATACCCCAGGCTGCAGAGCGGTCTGGAAGCAGGGTATAACCCCCAGGCTGGTGGAGGGACTGGCTGGGCTCTCCTCATTCAGCTCCAGGTCCCTCACACAGCCCACAAACCCTCCTGAACCTGGCATCTACATGGAGGGGAACACACTATTGTTAAGGAACTAAATACCAGAGTGTTATGTCTTTATTTATTCATTTATATTGTATGCATTACTTAATTCCTCTTTCCTCTCAACAGAATAGGATAATAATCAGAGAGGGGAGGGAACTTGGACCTTCTCTGAGAAGGAGACGAGGAGACACAATGAAAAAGAAAGACACATTTGGTAATGATATGTCTAATTCTAAATTATTCTGCTGTAAATGGGATGTGAGGAAAGGAGAGTAAAGGAGGGGAAAGGAGAGCAGAGGAAAGGCTGAATTACTGAGAGGAAAGGAGAGCAGAGGAAATGCTGAATTACTGAGAGGAAAGGAGAGCAGAGGAAAGGCTGAATTACTGAGAGGAAAGGAGAGCAGAGGAAAGGTTGTATTACTGAGAGGAAAGGAGAGTGGAGGAAAGGTTGTATTACTGAGAGGAAAGGAGAGTGGAGGAAAGGTTGTATTACTGAGAGGAAAGGAGAGCGGAGGAAAGGCTGAATTACTGAGAGGAAAGGAGAGCAGAGGAAAGGTTGTATTACTGAGAGTAAAGGAGAGTGGAGGAAAGGTTGTATTACTGAGAGGAAAGGAGAGTGGAGGAAAGGTTGTATTACTGAGAGGAAAGGAGAGTGGAGGAAAGGCTGTATTACTGAGAGGAAAGGAGAGTGGAGGAAAGGTTGTATTACTGAGAGTAAAGGAGAGTGGAGGAAAGGTTGTATTACTGAGAGTAAAGGAGAGTGGAGGAAAGGTTGTATTACTGAGAGGAAAGGAGAGTGGAGGAAAGGCTGTATTACTGAGAGGAAAGGAGAGTGGAGGAAAGGCTCTATTACTGAGAGGAAAGGAGAGTGGAGGAAAGGCTGTATTACTGAGAGGAAAGGAGAGCAGAGCAAAGGTTGTATTACTGAGAGGAAAGGAGAGTGGAGGAAAGGCTGAATTACTGAGAGTAAAGGAGAGCAGAAGAAAGGTTGTATTACTGAGAGGAAAGGAGAGTGGAGGAAAGGCTGAATTACTGAGAGGAAAGGAGAGTGGAGCAGAGTGGAGGAAAGGTTGTATTACTGAGAGGAGAGGAGAGTGGAGGAAAGGCTGTATTACTGAGAGGAAAGGAGAGCAGAGGAAAGGTTGTATTACTGAGAGGAAAGGAGAGTGGAGTAACGGAGAGTGGAGGAAAGGTTGTATTACTGAGAGTAAAGGAGAGTGGAGGAAAGGTTGTATTACTGAGAGGAAAGGAGAGTGGAGCAGAGTGGAGGAAAGGAGAGCGGAGGAAAGGTTGTATTACTGAGAGGAAAGGAGAGTGGAGGAAAGGTTGTATTACTGAGAGGAAAGGAGAGTGGAGGAAAGGTTGTATTACTGAGAGGAAAGGAGAGTGGAGGAAAGGCTGAATTACTGAGAGTAAAGGAGAGCAGAGGAAAGGCTGTATTACTGAGAGTAAAGGAGAGCAGAGGAAAGGTTGTATTACTGAGAGGAAAGGAGAGTGGAGGAAAGGCTGAATTACTGAGAGGAAAGGAGAGTGGAGCAGAGCGGAGGAAAGGCTGTATTACTGAGAGGAAAGGAGAGCAGAGGAAAGTCTGAATTACTGGGAGTAAAGGAGAGCAGAGGAAAGGCTGTATTACTGAGAGTAAAGGAGAGCAGAGGAAAGGTTGTATTACTGAGAGTAAAGGAGAGTGGAGCAGAGTAGAGGAAAGGCTGTATTACTGAGAGGAAAGGAGAGCAGAGGAAAGGCTGTATTACTGAGAGTAAAGGAGAGTGGAGGAAAGGTTGTATTACTGAGAGTAAAGGAGAGTGGAGCAGAGTAGAGGAAAGTCTGAATTACTGAGAGGAAAGGAGAGCGGAGGAAAGGCTGTATTACTGAGAGGAAAGGAGAGCAGAGGAAAGGCTGTATTACTGAGAGCAGAGGAAAGGACTGAGAGGAGGAGAGTAGAGGAAAGTCTGAATTACTGAGAGGAAAGGAGAGCGGAGGAAAGGCTGTATTACTGAGAGGAAAGGAGAGCAGAGGAAAGGCTGTATTACTGAGAGGAAAGGAGAGCAGAGGAAAGGCTGTATTACTGAGAGGAAAGGAGAGTGGAGGAAAGGTTGTATTACTGAGAGGAAAGGAGAGCAGAGGAAAGGCTGTATTACTGAGAGGAAAGGAGAGCAGAGGAAAGGAGAGCGGAGGAAAGGCTGTATTACTGAGAGGAAAGGAGAGCGGAGGAAAGGCTGTATTACTGAGAGGAAAGGAGAGTGGAGCAGAGTAGAGGAAAGGCTGTATTACTGAGAGGAAAGGAGAGCGGAGGAAAGGCTGAATTACCGAGAGAAGTGAGCTGGTGAGTCCTGAGGGAACTCCTCCGATGTAGAGAGGGGGACTGAGCTGATTCTTCTCCCCCCCTGAGACCCTCTTAGACTGGGCATCAATCCCATCAACAATCAAACTGGCCTTCTCTCCCTCCCTCTTCACAAACACCTGAACAAACACACACAAGTCAGATACACATAAACCTCATAAACCTCTTAAAAATCAGGAAAGAAGGGAGAAAGCGACGATGAGACAGTCTGGCAACATATGACAGATGCTTCCGTACTGCAGAGCAGGGCTTGTAAGGAAGCATTTCACCTGTTGTATTCGGGTGCATGTGATGAAGGGCTTGTAAAGGAAGCATTTCACCTGTTGTATTCGGTGCATGTGATGCAGGGCTTGTAAAGGAAGCATTTCACCTGTTGTATTCGGTGCATGTTTTTATTTTATTTTACCTTTATTTAACCAGGCAAGTTAGTTAAGAACAAATTCTTATTTTCAATGGAAAAGGAACAGCGGGTTAACTGCCTGTTCAGAGGCAGAACGACAGATTTGTACCTTGTCAGCTCGGGGGTTTGAACTTGCAACCTTCCGGTTACTAGTCCAACGCTCTAACCACTAGGCTACCCTGCCGCCCCAGGGTAGCCTAGTGGTTAGATGTTTATATTTTTTATATCTAAATACAAGGATCGGATCCACGTGACAATGATCATGTCTTTATTACATGACTATACCGTGTGCCACTGTCCGTCGTTGCACTTCCTGTGGCTGCGGATGGTGGTCTTCCTCTTCCCTCCGTTGATGAGGAGGAGCAACAGGTGACCGTCTGAGACAGAGAGGGTCATCACAGAGCTGCTACTAGAACGGTCTGGTGATCCTGACACATAGAACACCAGGCCGTCTGACGAGTTCACACGCAGACCCATTGAGATGTGAGGCCTGGGGGGAGAGAAGGGGACAGGTGAGTTACAGGTGGTAGAGACGGGAAGGGTGAGTTACAGGTGGTAGAGACGGGACAGGTGAGTTACAGGTGGTAGGAGAGACGGGACAGTGACAGGTGAGTTACAGGTGGTAGAGAGACGGGACAGTGACAGGTGAGTTACAGGTGGTAGAGACGGGACAGGTGAGTTACAGGTGGTAGGAGAGACGGGACAGTGACAGGTGAGTTACAGGTGGTAGAGAGACGGGACAGTGACAGGTGAGTTACAGGTGGTAGAGAGACGGGACAGTGACAGGTGAGTTACAGGTGGTAGAGATGGGACAGTGACAGGTGAGTTACAGGTGGTAGGAGAGACGGGACAGTGACAGGTGAGTTACAGGTGGTAGAGAGACGGGACAGTGACAGGTGAGTTACAGGTGGGAGAGACGGGACAGTGACAGGTGAGTTACAGGTGGTAGAGACGGGACAGTGACAGGTGAGTTAAAGGTGGTAGAGAGACGGGACAGTGACAGGTGGGTTACAGGTGGTAGAGAGACGGGACAGTGACAGGTGAGTTACAGGTGGTAGAGACGGGACAGTGACAGGTGAGTTACAGGTGGGAGAGACGGGACAGTGACAGGTGAGTTACAGGTGGTAGAGACGGGACAGTGACAGGTGAGTTACAGGTGGTAGAGAGAAGGGACAGTGACAGGTGAGTTACAGGTGGTAGAGACGGGACAGTGACAGGTGAGTTACAGGTGGTAGAGATGGGACAGTGACAGGTGAGTTACAGGTGGTAGGAGAGACGGGACAGTGACAGGTGAGTTACAGGTGGTAGAGAGTTACAGGTGGTAGAGGACAGTGACAGGTGAGTTACAGGTGGTAGAGACGGGACAGTGACAGGTGGGTTACAGGTGGTAGAGACGGGACAGTGACAGGTGAGTTACAGGTGGTAGAGACAGGACAGTGACAGGTGAGTTACAGGTGGTAGAGAGACGGGACAGTGACAGGTGGGTTACAGGTGGTAGAGACGGGACAGTGACAGGTGAGTTACAGGTGGTAGAGATGGGACAGTGACAGGTGGGTTACAGGTGGTAGAGAGACGGGACAGTGACAGGTGGGTTACAGGTGGTAGAGACGGGACAGGTGAGTTACAGGTGGTAGAGACGGGACAGTGACAGGTGGGTTACAGGTGGTAGAGAGACGGGACAGTGACAGGTGAGTTACAGGTGGTAGAGACGGGACAGTGACAGGTGAGTTACAGGTGGTAGAGACGGGACAGTGACAGGTGGGTTACAGGTGGTAGAGAGACGGGACAGTGACAGGTGAGTTACAGGTGGTAGAGACGGGACAGTGACCGGTGAGTTACAGGTGGTAGAGACGGGACAGTGACAGGTGAGTTACAGGTGGTAGAGACGGGACAGTGACAGGTGAGTTACAGGTGGTAGAGAGACGGGACAGTGACAGGTGAGTTACAGGTGGGAGAGACGGGACAGTGACAGGTGAGTTACAGGTGGTAGAGAGACGGGACAGTGACAGGTGAGTTACAGGTGGTAGAGAGACGGGACAGTGACAGGTGAGTTACAGGTGGTAGAGAGACGGGACAGTGACAGGTGAGTTACAGGTGGGAGAGACGGGACAGTGACAGGTGAGTTACAGGTGGGAGAGACGGGACAGTGACAGGTGAGTTACAGGTGGTAGAGAGACGGGACAGTGACAGGTGAGTTACAGGTGGTAGAGACGGGACAGTGACAGGTGAGTTACAGGTGGTAGAGACGGGACAGTGACAGGTGAGTTACAGGTGGGAGAGAGACGGGACAGTGACCGGTGAGTTACAGGTGGCAGAGACGGGACAGTGACCGGTGAGTTACAGGTGGGAGAGACGGGACAGTGACAGGTGAGTTACAGGTGGTAGAGAGACGGGACAGTGACAGGTGGTAGAGAGACGGGACAGTGACAGGTGAGTTACAGGTGGTAGAGACGGGACAGTGACAGGTGAGTTACAGGTGGTAGAGACGGGACAGTGACAGGTGAGTTACAGGTGGTAGAGAGACGGGACAGTGACAGGTGAGTTACAGGTGGTAGAGACAGGACAGTGACCGGTGAGTTACAGGTGGTAGAGAGTTGGGACAGTGACAGGTGAGTTACAGGTGGTAGAGACGGGACAGTGACAGGTGAGTTACAGGTGGTAGAGAGACGGGACAGTGACAGGTGGGTTACAGGTGGTAGAGACGGGACAGTGACAGGTGAGTTACAGGTGGTAGAGACGGGACAGTGACAGGTGAGTTACAGGTGGTAGAGAGACGGGACAGTGACAGGTGAGTTACAGGTGGTAGAGAGACGGGACAGTGACAGGTGAGTTACAGGTGGTAGAGACGGGACAGTGACAGGTGAGTTACAGGTGGTAGAGAGACGGGACAGTGACAGGTGAGTTACAGGTGGTAGAGACGGGACAGTGACAGGTGAGTTACAGGTGGTAGAGAGACGGGACAGTGACAGGTGAGTTAGGTGGGTTACAGGTGGTAGAGACGGGAGAGTGACGGGACAGTGACAGGTGAGTTACAGGTGGTAGAGAGACGGGACAGTGACAGGTGGGTTACAGGTGGTAGAGAGACGGGACAGTGACAGGTGAGTTACAGGTTACAGGTGGGACAGTGACAGGTGAGTTACAGGTGGAGACGGGACAGTGACAGTGACAGGTGAGTTACAGGTGGTAGAGACGGGACAGTGACAGGTGAGTTACAGGTGGTAGAGACGGGACAGTGACAGGTGAGTTACAGGTGGTAGAGACGGGACAGTGACAGGTGAGTTACAGGTGGTAGAGAGACGGGACAGTGACAGGTGAGTTACAGGTGGTAGAGAGACGGGACAGTGACAGGTGAGTTACAGGTGGTAGAGAGACGGGACAGTGACAGGTGAGTTACAGGTGGTAGAGAGACGGGACAGTGACAGGTGAGTTACAGGTGGTAGAGAGACGGGACAGTGACAGGTGAGTTACAGGTGGTAGAGAGACGGGACAGTGACAGGTGAGTTACAGGTGGTAGAGACGGGACAGTGACAGGTGAGTTACAGGTGGTAGAGACGGGACAGTGACAGGTGGGTTACAGGTGGTAGAGACGGGACAGTGACAGGTGAGTTACAGGTGGTAGAGAGACGGGACAGTGACAGGTGAGTTACAGGTGGTAGAGACGGGACAGTGACAGGTGAGTTACAGGTGGTAGAGAGACGGGACAGTGACAGGTGAGTTACAGGTGGTAGAGAGACGGGACAGTGACAGGTGAGTTACAGGTGGTAGAGAGCGGGACAGTGACAGGTGAGTTACAGGTGGGAGAGACGGGACAGTGACAGGTGTTACAGGTGGTAGAGACGGGACAGTGACAGGTGGTTACAGGTGGTAGAGACGGGACAGTGACAGGTGAGTTACAGGTGGTAGAGACGGGACAGTGACAGGTGGGTTACAGGTGGTAGAGGACAGGACAGTGACAGGTGAGTTACAGGTGGGAGAGACGGGACAGTGACAGGTGAGTTACAGGTGGTAGAGACGGGACAGTGACAGGTGAGTTACAGGTGGTAGAGACGGACAGTGACAGGTGGACAGTGACAGGTGAGTTACAGGTGGTAGAGACGGGACAGTGACAGGTGAGTTACAGGTGGTAGAGACGGGACAGTGACAGGTGAGTTACAGGTGGTAGAGAGACAGTGACAGGTGAGTTACAGGTGGTAGAGAGACGGGACAGTGACAGGTGAGTTACAGGTGGTAGAGACGGGACAGTGACAGGTGAGTTACAGGTGGTAGAGACGGGACAGTGACAGGTGGTTACAGGTGGTAGAGAGACGGGACAGTGACAGGTGAGTTACAGGTGGTAGAGACGGGACAGTGACAGGTGAGTTACAGGTGGTAGAGAGACGGGACAGTGACAGGTGAGTTACAGGTGGTAGAGACAGGGACAGTGACAGGTGAGTTACAGGTGGTAGAGACGGGACAGTGACAGGTGAGTTACAGGTGGTAGAGACGGGACAGTGACAGGTGAGTTACAGGTGGTAGAGACGGGACAGTGACAGGTGAGTTACAGGTGGTAGAGAGACGGGACAGTGACAGGTGAGTTACAGGTGGTAGAGACGGGACAGTGACAGGTGAGTTACAGGTGGTAGAGAGGACAGGACAGTGACAGGTGAGTTACAGGTGGTAGAGAGACGGGACAGTGACAGGTGAGTTACAGGTGGTAGAGACGGGACAGTGACAGGTGAGTTACAGGTGGTAGAGAGACGGGACAGTGACAGGTGAGTTACAGGTGGTAGAGAGACGGGACAGTGACAGGTGGGTTACAGGTGGTAGAGACGGGACAGTGACAGGTGAGTTACAGGTGGGAGAGACGGGACAGTGACAGGTGAGTTACAGGTTAGAGACGGGACAGTGACAGGTGAGTTAGAGAGACGGGACAGTGACAGGTGAGTTACAGGTGGTAGAGAGACGGGACAGTGACAGGTGAGTTACAGGTGGTAGAGACGGGACAGTGACAGGTGAGAGTTACAGGTGGTAGAGAGACGGGACAGTGACAGGTGAGTTACAGGTGGTAGAGACGGGACAGTGACAGGTGAGTTACAGGTGGTAGAGAGACGGGACAGTGACAGGTGAGTTACAGGTGGTAGAGAGACGGGACAGTGACAGGTGAGTTACAGGTGGTAGAGACGGACAGGACAGTGACAGGTGAGTTACAGGTGGTAGAGAGACGGGACAGTGACAGGTGAGTTACAGGTGGTAGAGACGGGACAGTGACAGGTGGGTTACAGGTGGTAGAGACGGGACAGTGACAGGTGAGTTACAGGTGGTAGAGACGGGACAGTGACAGGTGAGTTACAGGTGGTAGAGACGGGACAGTGACAGGTGGTTACAGGTGGTAGAGACGGGACAGTGACAGGTGAGTTACAGGTGGTAGAGAGACGGGACAGTGACAGGTGAGTTACAGGTGGTAGAGACGGGACAGTGACAGGTGAGTTACAGGTGGTAGAGACGGGACAGTGACAGGTGAGTTACAGGTGGTAGAGAGACGGGACAGTGACAGGTGGGTTACAGGTGGTAGAGAGACGGGACAGTGACAGGTGAGTTACAGGTGGTAGAGACGGGACAGTGACAGGTGAGTTACAGGTGGTAGAGACGGGACAGTGACAGGTGAGTTACAGGTGGTAGAGACGGGACAGTGACAGGTGAGTTACAGGTGGTAGAGACGGGACAGTGACAGGTGAGTTACAGGTGGTAGAGACGGGACAGTGACAGGTGAGTTACAGGTGGTAGAGACGGGACAGTGACAGGTGAGTTACAGGTGGTAGAGACGGGACAGTGACAGGTGAGTTACAGGTGGTAGAGAGACGGGACAGTGACAGGTGAGTTACAGGTGGTAGAGAGACGGGACAGTGACAGGTGAGTTACAGGTGGTAGAGACGGGACAGTGACAGGTGAGTTACAGGTGGTAGAGAGACGGGACAGTGACAGGTGAGTTACAGGTGGTAGAGAGACGGGACAGTGACAGGTGAGTTACAGGTGGTAGAGACGGGACAGTGACAGGTGAGTTACAGGTGGTAGAGACGGGACAGTGACAGGTGAGTTACAGGTGGTAGAGACGGGACAGTGACAGGTGAGTTACAGGTGGTAGAGAGACGGGACAGTGACAGGTGAGTTACAGGTGGTAGAGACGGGACAGTGACAGGTGAGTTACAGGTGGTAGAGACGGGACAGTGACAGGTGAGTTACAGGTGGTAGAGAGACGGGACAGTGACAGGTGAGTTACAGGTGGTAGAGACGGGACAGTGACAGGTGAGTTACAGGTGGTAGAGACGGGACAGTGACAGGTGAGTTACAGGTGGTAGAGACGGGACAGTGACAGGTGAGTTACAGGTGGTAGAGACGGGACAGTGACAGGTGAGTTACAGGTGGTAGAGACGGGACAGTGACAGGTGAGTTACAGGTGGTAGAGAGACAGTGACAGGTGAGACAGTGACAGGTGAGTTACAGGTGGTAGAGACGGGACAGTGACAGGTGAGTTACAGGTGGTAGAGAGACGGGACAGTGACAGGTGAGTTACAGGTGGTAGAGACGGGACAGTGACAGGTGAGTTACAGGTGGTAGAGACGGGACAGTGACAGGTGAGTTACAGGTGGTAGAGACGGGACAGTGACAGGTGAGTTACAGGTGGTAGAGAGACAGGGACAGTGACAGGTGAGTTACAGGTGGTAGAGACGGGACAGTGACAGGTGAGTTACAGGTGGTAGAGACGGGACAGTGACAGGTGAGTTACAGGTGGAGAGACGGGACAGTGACAGGTGAGTTACAGGTGGTAGAGAGGGGACAGTGACAGGTGAGTTACAGGTGGTAGAGACGGGACAGTGACAGGTGAGTTACAGGTGGTAGAGACGGGACAGTGACAGGTGAGTTACAGGTGGTAGAGACGGGACAGTGACAGGTGAGTTACAGGTGGTAGAGAGACGGGACAGTGACAGGTGAGTTACAGGTGGTAGAGATGGGACAGTGACAGGTGAGTTACAGGTGGTAGAGACGGGACAGTGACAGGTGAGTTACAGGTGGTAGAGAGACGGGACAGTGACAGGTGAGTTACAGGTGGTAGAGAGACGGGACAGTGACAGGTGAGTTACAGGTGGTAGAGAGACGGGACAGTGACAGGTGAGTTACAGGTGGTAGAGACGGGACAGTGACAGGTGAGTTACAGGTGGTAGAGAGACGGGACAGTGACAGGTGAGTTACAGGTGGTAGAGACGGGACAGTGACAGGTGAGTTACAGGTGGTAGAGACAGACAGGGGACAGTGACAGGTGAGTTACAGGTGGTAGAGACGGGACAGTGACAGGTGAGTTACAGGTGGTAGAGACGGGACAGGACAGTGACAGGTGGTAGAGACGGGACAGGTGAGTTACAGGTGGTAGAGACGGGACAGTGACAGGTGAGTTACAGGTGGTAGAGAGACGGGACAGTGACAGGTGAGTTACAGGTGGTAGAGACGGGACAGTGACAGGTGAGTTACAGGTGGTAGAGACGGGACAGTGACAGGTGAGTTACAGGTGGTAGAGACGGGACAGTGACAGGTGAGTTACAGGTGGTAGAGACGGGACAGTGACAGGTGAGTTACAGGTGGTAGAGAGACGGGACAGTGACAGGTGAGTTACAGGTGGTAGAGAGACGGGACAGTGACAGGTGAGTTACAGGTGGTAGAGACGGGACAGGTGAGTTACAGGTGGTAGAGAGACGGGACAGGTGAGTTACAGGTGGTAGAGACGGGACAGGTGAGTTATACAGGTGGTAGAGACGGGACAGGTGAGTTACAGGTGGGAGAGACGTGACAGTGACAGGTGAGTTACAGGTGGTAGAGAGAGACAGGGGACAGTGAGACAGGTGGTAGAGACGGGACAGTGACAGGTGAGTTACAGGTGGTAGAGACGGGACAGTGACGGGTGAGTTACAGGTGGTAGAGACGGGACAGTGACAGGTGAGTTACAGGTGGGAGAGACGGGACAGTGACAGGTGAGTTACAGGTGGTAGAGACGGGACAGTGACAGGTGAGTTACAGGTGGTAGAGAGACGGGACAGTGACAGGTGAGTTACAGGTGGTAGAGACGGGACAGTGACAGGTGAGTTACAGGTGGTAGAGACGGGACAGTGACAGGTGAGTTACAGGTGGTAGAGATGGGACAGTGACAGGTGAGTTACAGGTGGTAGAGACGGGACAGTGACAGGTGAGTTACAGGTGGTAGAGACGGGACAGTGACAGGTGAGTTACAGGTGGTAGAGAGACGGGACAGTGACAGGTGAGTTACAGGTGGTAGAGATGGGACAGTGACAGGTGAGTTACAGGTGGTAGGAGAGACGGGACAGTGACAGGTGAGTTACAGGTGGTAGAGAGACGGGACAGTGACAGGTGAGTTACAGGTGGTAGAGACGGGACAGTGACAGGTGGGTTACAGGTGGTAGAGACAGGGACAGTGACAGGTGAGAGTTACAGGTGGTAGAGACAGGACAGTGACAGGTGAGTTACAGGTGGTAGAGAGACGGGACAGTGACAGGTGAGTTACAGGTGGGAGAGACGGGACAGTGACAGGTGAGTTACAGGTGGTAGAGACGGGACAGTGACAGGTGAGTTACAGGTGGGAGAGAGACGGGACAGTGACAGGTGAGTTACAGGTGGTAGAGAGACGGGACAGTGACAGGTGAGTTACAGGTGGTAGAGAGACGGGACAGTGACAGGTGAGTTACAGGTGGTAGAGACGGGACAGTGACAGGTGAGTTACAGGTGGTAGAGACGGGACAGTGACAGGTGAGTTACAGGTGGTAGAGACGGACAGGACAGGTGAGTTACAGGTGGTAGAGAGACGGGACAGTGACAGGTGAGTTACAGGTGGTAGAGACGGGACAGTGACAGGTGAGTTACAGGTGGTAGAGACGGACAGTGACAGGTGAGTTACAGGTGGTAGAGAGACGGGACAGTGACAGGTGAGTTACAGGTGGTAGAGACGGGACAGTGACAGGTGAGTTACAGGTGGTAGAGACGGGACAGTGACAGGTGAGTTACAGGTGGTGACAGTGACAGGTGAGTTACAGGTGGGAGAGACGGGACAGTGACAGGTGAGTTACAGGTGGTAGAGACGGGACAGTGACAGGTGAGTTACAGGTGGTAGAGACGGGACAGTGACAGGTGAGTTACAGGTGGTAGAGAGACGGGACAGTGACAGGTGAGTTACAGGTGGTAGAGAGACGGGACAGTGACAGGTGAGTTACAGGTGGTAGAGACGGAACAGTGACAGGTGAGTTACAGGTGGTAGAGAGACGGGACAGTGACAGGTGAGTTACAGGTGGTAGAGACGGGACAGGTGAGTTACAGGTGGTAGAGAGACGGGACAGTGACAGGTGAGTTACAGGTGGTAGAGAGACGGGACAGTGACAGGTGAGTTACAGGTGGTAGAGACGGAACAGTGACAGGTGAGTTACAGGTGGTAGAGAGACGGGACAGTGACAGGTGAGTTACAGGTGGTAGAGAGACGGGACAGTGACAGGTGAGTTACAGGTGGTAGAGACAGGACAGTGACAGGTGAGTTACAGGTGGTAGAGACGGGACAGTGACAGGTGAGTTACAGGTGGGAGAGACGGGACAGTGACAGGTGAGTTACAGGTGGTAGAGACAGGACAATGACAGGTGAGTTACAGGTGGTAGAGAGACGGGACAGTGACAGGTGAGTTACAGGTGGTAGAGAGACGGGACAGTGACAGGTGAGTTACAGGTGGTAGAGAGACGGGACAGTGACAGGTGAGTTACAGGTGGTAGAGAGACGGGACAGTGACAGGTGAGTTACAGGTGGTAGAGACGGGACAGTGACAGGTGAGTTACAGGTGGTAGAGACGGGGAAAGGGGTTGTTTACTGGCCATGTGCGATAGCATCAATTTTGCTCCGTCACTGATCACACATTGAGCAGGCTGACTGTCCTACAAATAATACTGAGCGGTTATTTAGGATGCAAGGTGATTTGCAGATCAGTCAATCTGCAGTCGCCGACTGCAATGTAGCCAATCTCAAACACCACTCTAGCTGAATTCCAAATAGACTCCTAGCCCTACACCCTAGATAGTCCTAGATCCCAGAGGACCGGATATGGGGTACTGGTACTAGTACTCACGTCCTGCTGAAGGCCTGGGGCAGCGTGTCGTAGCGCTGGTGGCTGTGGGAGGAGCCACTGAAGTGCAGAGCTCCGACTTCCTGATTCGCCAGCTCCCCCTGGCAGGACTCCCTGGCACTGCGGCTCCGCCCCCCTGACCCACCACCACCCACCGGCTTCCTGTGTTTACCCTGTAGAGGTAGGGAGGGGGGGAGGGGGAGGGGGGGAGGGAGGGAGGGGGGGAGGGAGGGAGAATATCAGAGAGTTGTAAAAGACCAGGTCAACGGGTAGATAGAGAGTTATTCATCCACTGATACACTACATGGTCTAAAGTATGTGGACACCCCTTCAAATGAGTGGATTCGGCTATTTCACCCACACCCGTTTCTGACAGGTGTATAAAATCGAGCACACAGCCCTGCAACCTCCATAGACAAAAATTGGCAGTAGAATGGCCCTTACTGAAGAGCTCAGTGACTTTCAAAGTGGCACCGTCATAGGATGCCACTTTTCCAACAAGTCAGTTGGTCAAATTTCTGCCCTGCTAGAGCTGCCCGGTCAACTGTAAGTGCTGTTATTGTGAAGTGGAAACATCTAGGAGCAACAATGGCTCAGCCGCAAAGTGGTAGGCCACACAAGCTCACAGAACGGGACCGCTGAAGCGTGTAGCGAGTTCAAGTGTCCTCGGTTGCAAACTGTTTGTCAGAAGCTTCATGAAATGGGTTTCCATGGCCGAGCAGCCGCACACAAGCCTAAGATCACCATGCACAATGCCAAGCGCTGGCTGGAGTGGTGTAAAGCTCTCCGACATTGGACTCAAGGAGCAGTGGAAACGCTTTCTCTGGAGTGATGAATCACACTCCACCATCTGGCAGTCCGAGGGACGAATCTGTGTTTGGCAAATGCCAGGAGAACGCTACCTGCCCCAATGCTTAGTGGCAACTGTAAAGTTTGGCGGAGGAGGAATAATCGTCTGGGCTGTTTTTCATGATTCGGGCCCCTTAGTTCCAGTGAAGGGAAATCTTAACGCTGCAATGTTCCAACCTCTAGTGGAAAGCCTTCCCAGAAGAGTGGAGGCTGTTATAGCAGTAATGTTCCAACATCTAGTGGAAAGCCTTCCCAGAAGAGTGGAGGCTGTTATAGCAGCAATGTTCCAACATCTAGTGGAAAGCCTTCCCAGAAGAGTGGAGGCTGTTATAGCAGTAATGTTCCAACATCTAGTGGAAAGCCTTCCCAGAAGAGTGGAGGCTGTTATAGCAGCAATGTTACAACCTCTAGTGGAAAGCCTTCCCAGAAGAGTGGAGGCTGTTATAGCAGCAATGTTCCAACATCTAGTGGAAAGCCTTCCCAGAAGAGTGGAGGCTGTTATAGCAGTAATGTTCCAACATCTAGTGGAAAGCCTTCCCAGCAGAGTGGAGGCTGTTATAGCAGCAATGTTCCAACATCTAGTGGAAAGCCTTCCCAGAAGAGTGGAGGCTGTTATAGCAGCAATGTTCCAACCTCTAGTGGAAAGCCTTCCCAGAAGAGTGGAGGCTGTTATAGCAGCAATGTTCCAACATCTAGTGGAAAGCCTTCCCAGAAGAGTGGAGGCTGTTATAGCAGCAATGTTCCAACCTCTAGTGGAAAGCCTTCCCAGAAGAGTGGAGGCTGTTATAGCAGCAATGTTCCAACATCTAGTGCAAAGCCTTCCCAGAAGAGTGGAGGCTGTTATAGCAGCAATGTTCCAACATCTAGTGGAAAGCCTTCCCAGAAGAGTGGAGGCTGTTATAGCAGCAATGTTCCAACATCTAGTGCAAAGCCTTCCCAGAAGAGTGGAGGCTGTTATAGCAGCAATGTTCCAACATCTAGTGGAAAGCCTTCCCAGAAGAGTGGAGGCTGTTATAGCAGCAATGTTCCAACCTCTAGTGGAAAGCCTTCCCAGAAGAGTGGAGGCTGTTATTACAGCAATGTTCCAACATCTAGTGGAAAGCCTTCCCAGAAGAGTGGAGGCTGTTATAGCAGCAATGTTCCAACATCTAGTGGAAAGCCTTCCCAGAAGAGTGGAGGCTGTTATAGCAGCAATGTTCCAACATCTAGTGCAAAGCCTTCCCAGACGAGTGGAGGCTGTTATTGCATGAAAGGGCGGGGGGACCAACTCCATATTAATTGCCATGATTTTGGAATGAGATGTTCAACGAGCAGGTGTATATGAAAGTTAAACGCTGAAAATGTGATGGGAGACTAATTGTGAAGTGAACATCGAATGAATGTGATATATTACAGTAATATACTGTATATCTCTATGGTGTCAGGTCAACCCACAGAGTGAATGTGATATATTACAGTAATATACTGTATATCTCTATGGTGTCAGGTCAAATTCACTCGATACAGAGTGAATGTGATATATTACAGTAATATACTGTATATCTCTATGGTGTCAGGTCAACCCACAGAGTGAATGTGATATATTACAGTAATATACTGTATATCTCTATGGTGTCAGGTCAACCCACAGAGTGAATGTGATATATTACAGTAATATACTGTATATCTCTATGGTGTCAGGTCAACCCACAGAGTGAAGGTGATATATTACAGTAATATACTGTATATCTCTATGGTGTCAGGTCAACCCACTTAATACAGAGAGAATGTGATATTGTCAGATCAGGTACCTTAGGCCTCTTCTGGCGTGGGAGTGTGGCCAGGATCTGCTGAGGTTTCTTGGCAGCAGGACAGTCTAGAGGAACGTCGATGTTCTCCTTAGCATTCATCAGGTTCATCACCATCTGAGAAGGCTTGTCTCTGTAGAGTACAGTCGTTATAGTGCAGTGGTATATATCAAATCTAGTCTTAGAAAATTAGCTTCTGATCTAGTAGTATATATCCATCTCTAAATTTAAACTGCGAAACTCATGTAATCCTCCCTACTTTCTCTGCTCTGTCTACTCCTGTGCTCTTAACCCCATATTTTGTTCACCTCTTGATTAACAGGTTGCGAAGACAGCCGGTAAGGTTGCTATGGCAGCCGGTAAGGTTGCTATGCCAGCCGGGAGGTTGCTATGCCAGCTGGTAAGGTTGCTATGCCAGCCGGTAAGGTTGCTATGGCAGCCGCTAAGGTTGCTAAGACAGCCGGTAAGGTTACGATGATAGCCGGTAAGGTTAATATGACAGCCAGTAAGGTTACTATCCTTTTGATAAACAGGGTGCTAAGACAGCCGGTAAGGTTGCTAAGACCGCCGGTAAGGTTACTATGGCAGCCAGTAAGGTTACTAACCTCTTGATGAACAGGTTGCTAAGACAGCCGGTAAGGTTGCTGAGGCTGTTGTCAGGTGTTCCTCCCAGGTAGACCCCTCCAGGTAGTAGTAGCGCCTGGCTGCTGGCCCCTCCACGACCAGTATCCCCAGCCTTCTCCAGGACGTCATCCACATAAAGACGTAACCTACAGCGACACAAACCACGACACAAGACATCAGCAACACGTCAGAGACACAAAACAACAACACAAGACATCAGCAACATGTTAGAGACACAAACCACAACACAAGACATCAGCAACATGTTAGAGACACAAAACAACGACACAAGACATCAGCAACACATTAGAGACACAAACCACGACACAAGACATCAGCAACATGTCAGAGACACAAACCAACAACACAAGACATCAGCAACATGTTAGAGACACAAAACAACGACACAAGACATCAGCAACACGTCAGAGACACAAACCACGACACAAGACATCAGCAACACGTCAGAGACACAAACCAACAACACAAGACATCAGCAACACGTCAGAGACACAAACCAACGACACAAGACATCAGCAACCTGTTAGAGACACAAAACAACGACACAAGACATCAGCAACACGTCAGAGACACAAACCACGACACAAGACATCAGCAACACGTCAGACACAAACCAACAACGCAAGACATCAGCAACACGTCAGAGACACAAACCAACGACACAAGACATCAGCAACACGTCAGAGACACAAACCAACAACACAAGACATCAGCAACACGTCAGAGACACAAACCAACAACACAAGACATCAGCAACACGTCAGAGACACAAACCAACGACACAAGACATCAGCAACACGTCAGAGACACAAACCAACAACACAAGACATCAGCAACACGTCAGAGACACAAACCAACGACACAAGACATCAGCAACACGTCAGAGACACAAACCAACAACACAAGACATCAGCAACACGTCAGAGACACAAACCAACAACACAAGACATCAGCAACACGTCAGAGACACAAACCAACGACACAAGACATCAGCAACATGTCAGAGACACAAACCAACAACACAAGACATCAGCAACACATTAGAGACACAAACCAACAACACAAGACATCAGCAACACGTCAGAGACACAACATGTCACATGTTGAATTAGCCTTAGTCAACTCAACAGATCAGTGGTACATAGTAATCACTTAGTTGACGGATGGTAAGGCCTACCCATTGTTGTTGCTGGGCAGAGTTACATAATGGTCATGTAGTTGACGGATGGTAAGGCCTACCCATTGTTGTTGCTGTACAGAGTTAAATAATGGTCATGTAGTTGACGGATGG
The DNA here is from genome assembly GCF_034236695.1 of Oncorhynchus nerka. Classification (NCBI taxonomy): domain Eukaryota; kingdom Metazoa; phylum Chordata; class Actinopteri; order Salmoniformes; family Salmonidae; genus Oncorhynchus; species Oncorhynchus nerka. The sequence continues at coordinate 5,656,146 of NC_088415.1, read as the reverse complement.
TAAGGCCTACCCATTGTTGTTGCTGTACAGAGTTACATAATGGTCATGTAGTTGACGGATGGTAAGGCCTACCCATTGTTGTTGCTGTACAGAGTTACATAATGGTCATGTAGTTGACGGATGGTAAGGCCTACCCATTGTTGTTGCTGTGCAGAGTTACATAATGGTCATGTAGTTGACGGATGGTAAGGCCTACCCATTGTTGTTGCTGTACAGAGTTACATAATGGTCATGTAGTTGACGGATGGTAAGGCCTACCCATTGTTGTTGCTGGGCAGAGTTACATAATGGTCATGTAGTTGACGGATGGTAAGGCCTACCCATTGTTGTTGCTGTACAGAGTTAAATAATGATCGTTGTCGTCGTTGTAAGTCTGCTGAGTCTTCACCTCGCTGTCAGCCGCCCTCACTATCACATGACCCTTATCCAGGAATACCTCACACACACCGTCCTGATGAGAGAGAACACATTACATCACACTCTGTCCTGATGAGAGAGAACACATTACATCACACTCTGTCCTGATGAGAGAGAACACATTACATCACACTCTGTCCTGATGAGAGAGAACACATTACATCACACTCTGTCCTGATGAGAGAACACATTACATCACACTCTGTCCTGATGAGAGAGAACACATTACATCACACTCTGTCCTGATGAGAGAGAGAACACCAGATAGAGAGAGAGAGAGAGAGAGAGACAGAGAGAGAGAACGGAGAGACAGAACAGAGAGCAAGAGAGAGACAGAGAGAGAGAACAGAGAGCAAGAGAAGGACAGAGAGAGAGAGAGAGAGACAGAGAGATAGAGAAAGAACAGAGAGAGACAGAGTGACAGAGAGAGAGAACGGACAGACAGAGAGAGGACGGAGAGACAGAGAGCAAGAGAAGGACAGAGAGAGACAGAGAGAGGACGGAGAGAGAGAGGACGGAGAGAGATAGAGACAGAACAGAGAGCAAGAGAGAGACAGAGAGAGAGAACAGACAGACAGAGAGAGGACGGAGAGACAGAGAGCAAGAGAAGGAGAGAGAGAGACAGAGAGAGGACGGAGAGAGAGAACGGAGAGACAGAACAGAGAGCAAGAGAGAGACAGAGAGAGAGAACAGACAGACAGAGAGAGGACGGAGAGACAGAGAGCAAGAGAAGGACAGAGAGAGAATGCGAGCAGTACCTGAGCCTGGTGGTAGAACATGAGTCCGTTCTTCTGGTCTGTGCGGAAGCCGAAACCGGCGTAGAAGTTGTTCCTGAGACCAGGGATGTTGTCTGGAGACAGGTCCAGGTAACTCTGGCCTGAGAAGTGGGCCTCACGGGCCACCTGACACACAGAGAGAGCACAGAATTACAGAACAACGTGACTGAAAGGACAGCTAATCTTGGTCAGGGAATATTTCATTTAATCTATCCCTATGGCTGAGAGTTTCGCACAGCCGTAGCTGACCCCCGACCAGTTGTTATATACATGTGTGTGTGTGTGTATATACTAACCAGTACATGTGTGTGTATATACTAACCAGTAAGTCGTTGGCACAGCCGTAGCTGACCCCCGACCAGTTGTTATATACATGTGTGTGTGTGTATATATATACTAAGTTGTTATATACATGTGTGTGTGTATATATACTAAGTTGTTATATACATGTGTGTGTGTGTATATATACTAAGTTGTTATATACATGTGTGTGTGTGTATATATACTAACCAGTAAGTCGTTGGCACAGCCGTAGCTGACCCCAGAGCTGCTCATTCTCTTCAGGTCGATGTGAGAGTTCATGGCCTTGATGTTCCTGAAACAGCCTTTAAGAGATCCCTGGCGAGGAAACAGGGCCTTCAGGCTGGGCACAGGGAGAAAAATATATTAACATACTGCAGTCAAATACGGTTTCATACTTGGAAATGTCTTTCCTGTGTGTGTGTGTGTGTGTGTGTGTGCGTGTGTGCGTGTGTGCGTGCATGTGTGTGTGTGCGTGCGTGTGTGTGCGTGCGTGTGTGTGTGTGCGTGTGTGTGTGTGTGCGTGTGTATGTGCGTGCGTGCGCGTGTGTGCGTGTGCGTGTGTGTGTGTGCGTGCGCGTGCGTATGTGGCTCACTTCTCAGGCATCTTGTCCTCTGGTACACCAGCCAGGTAGTAGCTGCCTTCGAAGCGCGGCAAGGGCGTGGTGAAGACGTAGATGAACAGGGTTTGGCGGTTGTTCCTCACCACAACGCGTGTGGTCGTATCGTAGAGGAGGATAATGATCTCCAACTACACAGGAACACAAACGCGCCATTTTACAACCTGCAGGACGAACGACCAAAGCGCCCTCTAGCGCCCTCTAGCGGGCTCTAGCGCCCTCTAGCGCCCTCTAGCGGGCTCTAGCGCCCTCTAGCGCCCTCTAGCGCCCTCTAGCGCCCTCTAGCGGGCTCTAGCGCCCTCTAGCGCCCTCTAGCGCCCTCTAGCGGGCTCTAGCGCCCTCTAGCGCCCTCTAGCGGGCTCTAGCGCCCTCTAGCGCCCTCTAGCGGGCTCATGGGTGGAATGTTATGCATATTTTTCATCGTTTATAAACATTATTTTTGTTTTAAATGCATCAAAATCTGGTGATTCTACGTCAAACAGTTGCGTTATATTTCAGTCTTCTGTGATGTATATATGAAGTGTACTATTGGGATGTAAAACTGAACATGTAATACATTTCAACTCTATATCTGACATGGTACAGATGTCTTCTTTCTTTAAGTCCATAACCATGTGTGTGAGGTGGATACTTTCGTTTCAAAGTAGATTTGTTGAAGTCTACCAAGAAAATCTCTGTTTGACCCTGATTTAACCTACTGCAAAAACAAAACAGTTTTAACCTTCCAGGAGAAAATGTCTTGAGGTGAAGAAACTCTTTCTCCAAAACTGAACACTTCCGCATCACACCACCACAATACCTACTTACTACTTGTTGTACCACCACATTACCTACTTACTACTTGTTGTACCACCACACTACCTACTTACTACTTGTTGTACCACCACATTACCTACTTACTACTTGTTGTACCACCACACTACCTACTTACTACTTGTTGTACCACCACACTGCCTACTTACTACTTGTTGTACCACCACAATACCTACTTACTACTTGTTGTACCACCACACTACCTACTTACTACTTGTTGTACCACCACACTACCTACTTACTACTTGTTGTACCACCACACTACCTACTTACTACTTGTTGTACCACCACACTGCCTACTTACTACTTGTTGTACAATACCCACACTTGTTGTACCACCACACTGCCTACTTACTACTTGTTGTACCACCACAATACCTACTTACTACTTGTTGTACCACCACACTGCCTACTTACTACTTGTTGTACCACCACACTGCCTACTTACTACTTGTTGTACCACCACAATACCTACTTACTACTTGTTGTACCACCACACTGCCTACTTACTACTTGTTGTACCACCACACTGCCTACTTACTACTTGTTGTACCACCACAATACCTACTTACTACTTGTTGTACCACCACACTGCCTACTTACTACTTGTTGTACCACCACACTGCCTACTTACTACTTGTTGTATACCTACTTACTACTTGTTACTTACTACTTGTTGTACCACCACAATACCTATTCTACTTGTTGCTACTTGTTGTATACTTACTACTTGTTGTACCACCACACTGCCTACTTACTACTTGTTGTCCAAAGACAATGAATTCTGTGTGTGTATTCTACTGCATGTATCCTACTGCATGTATTCTACTGCATGTATCCTACTTCATGTATCATACTGCATGTATCCTACTGCATGTATCCTACTGCATGTATCCTACTGCGTGTATCCTACTGCGTGTATCATACTGCGTGTATCATACTGCGTGTATCCTACTGCATGTATCATACTGTGTGTATCCTACTGCGTGTATCCTACTGCGTGTATCATACTGCGTGTATCATACTGCGTGTATCCTACTGCATGTATCCTACTGCATGTATCATACTGTGTGTATCCTACTGCATGTATCCTACTGCGTGTATCCTACTGCGTGTATCCTACTGCATGTATCCTACTGCGTGTATCCTACTGCGTGTATCATACTGCATGTATCCTACTGCATGTATCCTACTGCATGTATCCTACTGCATGTATCCTACTGCGTGTATCATACTGCGTGTATCCTACTGCGTGTATCCTACTGCATGTATCATACTGTGTGTATTCTACTGCTTGTATTCTACTGCATGTATCCTACTGCATGTATCATACTGTGTGTATTCAACTGCATGTATTCTACTGCATGTATCCTACTGCATGCATCCTACTGCATGTATCCTACTGTGTGTATCATACTGTGTGTATTCTACTGCGTGTATCCTACTGCATGTATCCTACTGCATGTATCATACTGTGTGTATTCTACTGCATGTATTCTACTGCATGTATCCTACTGCATGCATCCTACTGCATGTATCCTACTGTGTGTATCATACTGTGTGTATCATACTGTGTGTATCATACTGCATGTATCCTACTGTGTGTATCATACTGTGTGTATCATACTGCATGTATCCTACTGCATGTATCCTACTGCGTGTATCATACTGCATGTATCCTACTGCATGTATCCTACTGTGTGTATCATACTGCATGTATCCTACTGCATGCATCCTACTGCATGTATCCTACTGCATGTATCCTACTGCCATATCCTACTGCATGTATCCTACTGCATGTATCATACTGCATTATCCTACTGCATGTATCCTACTGCATTCATCCTACTGCATGTATCATACTGCATTATCCTACTGCATGTATCCTACTGCATGCATCCTACTGCATTATCCTACTGCGTGTATCCTACTGCATGTATCCTACTGCATGTATGTCTACACTAACTTTAATGTCAGTGTCCTTACAGAGTCTTTAACACTAGCTACAGTATAATGTATAGTATAAAATTAAAGCAACAGTTGAATGTTTCTTACAGATTTGGGGTCAGCGTCGCTGATCTTGAGGTAAGGTGAGTCTGGATCTTTAGGCTCCAGCTCCTGTAGAGAACCAGTGACGTCATAGAAGACCCTGAGACGTCCCTGACGCACCACCAAGCTCAGGAACTTCTCCTGATTGGGTCAAATACACAGACAGGTTAAAACAGGAAGCTACAGGGCATCAATACACAGACAGGTTAAAACAGGAAGCTACAGGGCATCAATACACAGACAGGTTTTAAAACAGGAAGCTACAGGGCATCAATACACAGACAGTTTTTAAAAGAGGAAGCTACAGGGCATCAATACACAGACAGGTTTTAAAACAGGAAGCTACAGGGCATCAATACACAGACAGGTTTTAAAACAGGAAGCTACAGGGCATCAATACACAGACAGGTTTTAAAACAGGAAGCTACACACAGACAGGTTAAAACAGGAACCTACAGGGCATCAATACACAGACAGGTTTTAAAACAGGAAGCTACACACAGACAGGTTTTAAAACAGGAAGCTACACACAGACAGGTTAAAACAGGAAGCTACAGGGCATCAATACACAGACAGGTTTTAAAACAGGAAGCTACACACAGACAGGTTAAAACAGGAAGCTACAGGGCATCAATACACAGACAGGTTAAAACAGGAAGCTACAGGGCATCAATACACAGACAGGTTTTAAAACAGGAAGCTACACACAGACAGGTTAAAACAGGAAGCTACAGGGCATCAATACACAGACAGGTTTTAAAACAGGAAGCTACACACAGACAGGTTAAAACAGGAACCTACAGGGCATCAATACACAGACAGGTTTTAAAACAGGAAGCTACACACAGACAGGTTTTAAAACAGGAAGCTACACACAGACAGGTTAAAACAGGAACCTACAGGGCATCAATACACAGACAGGTTTTAAAACAGGACACCAACAGGGTATCAATTGGCCCAGCATCGTCTGGATTTGGCCGGGGTAGGCCGTCATTATAAATAAGAATTTGTCCTTAACTGACTTGCCTAGTTAAACAAAAATAAGAAAATGGTGTCATCTGGTTTGCGTTAATATAAGGAATTTGAAACGATTTATACATTTACTTTTGTTACTTAAGTATATTTTAAAACCAAATACTTTTGGACTTTTACTCAAGTAGTATTTTACTGGGTGACTTTCGCTTTTACTTGAGTCATTTTCTATGAATAAGGTATCTTTACTTTGAGGGTATGAGGGTACTTTCTCCACCTTAACGATGACAACAGTTAAACCACATGTTTTAAATCCATGACGGTCAGAGTCCAAGTAAATCAGGACCCAAAACATTGTTTTTAGAAGAGCATTAACAGCCTGTAGTTATATTATAGTAGTTATATTATAGTAGTTATATTATAGTAGTTATATTATAGTAGTTATATTATAGTAGTTATATTATAGTATGATACTAAGAGCGTTAACAGTCAGTAGTTATATTATAGTAGTTATATTATAGTAGTTATATTATAGTAGTTATATTATAGTAGTTATATTATAGTAGTTATATTATAGTAGTTATATTATAGTATGATACTAAGAGCGTTAACAGTCAGTAGTTATATTATAGTAGTTATATTATAGTAGTTATATTATAGTAGTTATATTATAGTAGTTATATTATAGTAGTTATATTATAGTAGTTATATTATAGTAGTTATATTATAGTATGATACTAAGAGCGTTAACAGCCTGTAGTTATATTATAGTATGATACTAAGAGCGTTAACAGTAGTTATATTATAGTAGTTATATTATAGTAGTTATATTATAGTATGATACTAAGAGTGTTAACAGTAGTTATATTATAGTAGTTATATTATAGTAGTTATATTATAGTATGATACTAAGAGTGTTAACAGTAGTTATATTATAGTAGTTATATTATAGTAGTTATATTATAGTAGTTATATTATAGTAGTTATATTATAGTATGATACTAAGAGCGTTAACAGCCTGTAGTTATATTATAGTATGATACTAAGAGCGTTAACAGTAGTTATATTATAGTAGTTATATTATAGTAGTTATATTATAGTAGTTATATTATAGTAGTTATATTATAGTATGATACTAAGAGTGTTAACAGTAGTTATATTATAGTAGTTATATTATAGTAGTTATATTATAGTAGTTATATTATAGTAGTTATATTATAGTATGATACTAAGAGTGTTAACAGTAGTTATATTATAGTAGTTATATTGTAGTAGTTATATTATAGTAGTTATATTATAGTAGTTATATTATAGTATGATACTAAGAGTGTTAACAGTAGTTATATTATAGTAGTTATATTATAGTAGTTATATTATAGTATGATACTAAGAGCGTTAACAGTAGTTATATTATAGTAGTTATATTATAGTAGTTATATTATAGTATGATACTAAGAGTGTTAACAGTAGTTATATTATAGTAGTTATATTATAGTAGTTATATTATAGTATGATACTAAGAGCGTTAACAGTAGTTATATTATAGTAGTTATATTATAGTAGTTATATTATAGTAGTTATATTATAGTATGATACTAAGAGTGTTAACAGTAGTTATATTATAGTAGTTATATTATAGTAGTTATATTATAGTATGATACTAAGAGCGTTAACAGTAGTTATATTATAGTAGTTATATTATAGTAGTTATATTATAGTAGTTATATTATAGTAGTTATATTATAGTAGTTATATTATAGTAGTTATATTATAGTATGATACTAAGAGCGTTAACAGTAGTTATATTATAGTAGTTATATTATAGTAGTTATATTATAGTAGTTATATTATAGTAGTTATATTATAGTAGTTATATTATAGTATGATACTAAGAGCGTTAACAGTAGTTATATTATAGTAGTTATATTATAGTAGTTATATTATAGTAGTTATATTATAGTAGTTATATTATAGTAGTTATATTATAGTAGTTATATTATAGTAGTTATATTATAGTAGTTATATTATAGTATGATACTAAGAGTGTTAACAGTAGTTATATTATAGTAGTTATATTATAGTATGATACTAAGAGCGTTAACAGCCTGTAGTTATATTATAGTAGTTATATTATAGTAGTTATATTATAGTAGTTATATTATAGTTATATTATAGTAGTTATATTATAGTAGTTATATTATAGTAGTTATATTATAGTATGATACTAAGAGTGTTAACAGTAGTTATATTATAGTAGTTATATTATAGTAGTTATATTATAGTATGATACTAAGAGCGTTAACAGCCAGTAGTTATATTATAGTAGTTATATTATAGTATGATACTAAGAGTGTTAACAGTAGTTATATTATAGTAGTTATATTATAGTAGTTATATTATAGTAGTTATATTATAGTAGTTATATTATAGTATGATACTAAGAGCGTTAACAGCCTGTAGTTATATTATAGTATGATACTAAGAGCGTTAACAGTAGTTATATTATAGTAGTTATATTATAGTAGTTATATTATAGTAGTTATATTATAGTATGATACTAAGAGTGTTAACAGTAGTTATATTATAGTAGTTATATTATAGTATGATACTAAGAGCGTTAACAGCCTGTAGTTATATTATAGTATGATACTAAGAGCGTTAACAGCCTGTAGTTATATTATAGTAGTTATATTATAGTATGATACTAAGAGCGTTAACAGCCTGTAGTTATATTATAGTAGTTATATTATAGTAGTTATATTATAGTATGATACTAAGAGCGTTAACAGCCTGTAGTTATATTATAGTAGTTATATTATAGTAGTTATATTATAGTATGATACTAAGAGCGTTAACAGCCTGTAGTTATATTATAGTATGATACTAAGAGCGTTAACAGCCTGTAGTTATATTATAGTATGATACTAAGAGCGTTAACAGCCTGTAGTTATATTATAGTAGTTATATTATAGTAGTTATATTATAGTATGATACTAAGAGCGTTAACAGCCTGTAGTTATATTATAGTATGATACTAAGAGCGTTAACAGCCTGTAGTTATATTATAGTAGTTATATTATAGTAGTTATATTATAGTAGTTATATTATAGTATGATACTAAGAGCGTTAACAGCCTGTAGTTATATTATAGTAGTTATATTATAGTATGATACTAAGACCGTTAACAGCCTGTAGTTATATTATAGTAGTTATATTATAGTATGATACTAAGAGCGTTAACAGCCTGTAGTTATATTATAGTATGATACTAAGAGCGTTAACAGCCTGTAGTTATATTATAGTATGATACTAAGAGCGTTAACAGCCTGTGGGACACAGCCGTTCTTTGTATACAGAAGTACCGTGTGTGTAAGATAGTTTTCCCCTCGGAATAGTTCATCACAACTTATCCAGTGGTTGAACACTGTGAACATATATTTTCATGCCATTTACAGTCATCTTGAGACTCAAAACCCCAGCAGCAGTAGCGTGACCTCTGACCTGGCTGAGGAGCATGAGCAGGATGCCGTTGTGACTTATCAGTTTAACTTCCTGTTCAAAGCGCTGCATCTTCCCTGCATCCTCCTTGAAGGTGACCTCGGCGTAACCCGTCCCGTCAAAGTAGGCCGCGTCGTTCACCCACTGCTGGGTCAACACCGGCTTCGCTCTGACGGACAGAGGAAACACACACGTCACGAACACGGCAAAAACAACAGCACAATATTCACAGACAATTGTTGTACATTGGTTTTGCTACCTGACTGTGAACTAAACCGTACACTCCTTGGAAAATAAGGTGCTATCTAGAACAATAAAGGGTTCTTCGGGCTGGCCCCGTCGGAGAACCCTTCGAAGAACTGCCTTTGGTTCCATGTAGAACCGTTTCCACACAGGGTTCTACCCGGAACCCAAAAGGGTTCTACCTGGAACCCAAAAGGGTTCTACCCGGAACCCAAAAGGGTTCTACCTGGAACCCAAAAGGGTTCTACCCGGAACCCAAAAGGGTTCTACCTGGAATCCAAAAGGGTTCTGCCTGGAACCCAAAAAGGTTCTCCTATGGGGACAGCTGAAGAATCATTTTGGAACCCTTTGTTCTAAGAGTGTAGACAGCAAATTATAAGATCAGCTTTTTGTAGGGAATGGACACTATAGCTCCCTGATACAGGACACTATAGCTCCCTGATACAGGACACTATAGCTCCCTGATACAGGACACTATAGCTCCCTGATACAGGACACTATAGCTCCCTGATACAGTACACTATAGCTCCCTGATACAGTACACTATAGCTCCCTGATGTAGGAGTCAACACACGGTGGTTTATAGGGGATGGACACTATAGCTCCCTGATGCAGGACACTATAGCTCCCTGATACAGGACACTATAGCTCCCTGATACAGTACACTATAGCTCCCTGATACAGTACACTATAGCTCCCTGATGTAGGAGTCAACACACGGTGGTTTATAGGGGATGGACAATATAGCTCCCTGATACAGGACACTATAGCTCCCTGATACAGTACACTATAGCTCCCTGATGTAGGAGTCAACACACGGTGGTTTATAGGGGATGGACACTATAGCTCCCTGATGCAGGACACTATAGCTCCCTGATACAGGACACTATAGCTCCCTGATACAGTACACTATAGCTCCCTGATGTAGGAGTCAACACACGGTGGTTTATAGGGAATGGACACTATAGCTCCCTGATGCAGGACACTATAGCTCCCTGATGCAGGACACTATAGCTCCCTGATACAGGACACTATAGCTCCCTGATACAGGACACTATAGCTCCCTGATGCAGGACACTATAGCTCCCTGATACAGGACACTATAGCTCCCCGATGCAGGACACTATAGCTCCCTGATACAGGACACTATAGCTCCCTAATACAGGACACTATAGCTCCCTGATACAGGACACTATAGCTCCCTGATACAGGACACTATAGCTCCCTGATACATTACACTATAGCTCCCTGATACAGGACACTATAGCTCCCTGATACAGGACACTATAGCTCCCTGATGCAGGACACTATATCTCCCTGATACAGGACACTATAGCTCCCTGATACAGGACACTATAGCTCCCTGATGCAGGACACTATAGCTCCCTGATACAGGACACTATAGCTCCCTGATGCAGGACACTATAGCTCCCTGATACAGGACACTATAGCTCCCTGATACAGGACACTATAGCTCCCTGATACAGGACACTATAGCTCCCTGATGCAGGACACTATAGCTCCCTGATACAGGACACTATAGCTCCTGATACAGGACACTATAGCTCCCTGATACAGGACACTATAGCTCCCTGATACAGGACACTATAGCTCCCTGATACAGGACACTATAGCTCCATGATACAGGACACTATAGCTCCCTGATACAGTACACTATATCTCCCTGATACAGTACACTATATCTCCCTGATACAGGACACTATAGCTCCCTGATACAGGACACTATAGCTCCCTGATACAGGACACTATAGCTCCCTGATACAATACACTATAGTTCCCTGATACAGGACACTATAGCTCCCTGATATAGGACACTATAGCTCCCTGATGCAGGACACTATAGCTCCCTGATGCAGGACACTATAGCTCCCTGGTACAGGACACTATAGCTCCCTGATACAGGACACTATAGCTCCCTGATACAGGACACTATAGCTCCCTGATACAGGACACTATAGCTCCCTGATACAGGACACTATAGCTCCATGATACAGGACACTATAGCTCCCTGATACAGTACACTATATCTCCCTGATACAGTACACTATATCTCCCTGATACAGGACACTATAGCTCCCTGATACAGGACACTATAGCTCCCTGATACAGGACACTATAGCTCCCTGATACAATACACTATAGTTCCCTGATACAGGACACTATAGCTCCCTGATATAGGACACTATAGCTCCCTGATGCAGGACACTATAGCTCCCTGATGCAGGACACTATAGCTCCCTGGTACAGGACACTATAGCTCCTGATACAGGACACTATAGCTCCCTGATACAGTACACTATAGCTCCCTGATGTATAGAGTCAGGACACACGGTGGTTTATAGGGCTCCCTGATACAGGACACTATAGCTCCCTGATGCAGGACACTATAGCTCCCTGATACAGGACACTATAGCTCCCTGATACAGGACACTATAGCTCCCTGATACAGGACACTATAGCTCCCTGATGCAGGACACTATAGCTCCCTGATACAGATGATACAGGACACTATAGCTCCTGATACAGGACACTATAGCTCCCTGATACAGGACACTATAGCTCCCTGATACAGGACACTATAGCTCCCTGATACAGGACACTATAGCTCCCTGATACAGGACACTATAGCTCCCTGATACATTACACTATAGCTCCCTGATACAGGACACTATAGCTCCCTGATACAGGACACTATAGCTCCCTGATGCAGGACACTATAGCTCCTGATACAGGACACTATAGCTCCCTGATACAGGACACTATAGCTCCCTGATACAGGACACTATAGCTCCCTGATGCAGGACACTATAGCTCCCTGATGCAGGACACTATAGCTCCCTGATACAGGACACTATAGCTCCCTGATGCAGGACACTATAGCTCCCTGATGCAGGACACTATAGCTCCCTGATGCAGGACACTATAGCTCTCTGATGCAGGACACTATAGCTCCCTGATGCAGGACACTATAGCTCCCTGATACAGGACACTATAGCTCCCTGATGCAGGACACTATAGCTCCCTGATACAGGACACTATATCTCCCTGATGCAGGACACTATAGCTCCCTGATACAGGACACTATATACAGGACACTATAGCTCCCTGATACAGGAGTCAACACACGGTGGTTTATAGGGGATGGACACTATAGCTCCCTGATGCAGGACACTATAGCTCCCTGATACAGGAGTCAACACACGGTGGTTTATAGGGGATGGACACTATAGCTCCCTGATGCAGGACACTATATCTCCCTGATACAGGACACTATAGCTCCCTGATACAGGAGTCAACACACGGTGGTTTATAGGGGATGGACACTATAGCTCCCTGATGCAGGACACTATAGCTCCCTGATACAGGACACTATAGCTCCCTGATGCAGGACAGTATATCTCCTGATACAGGACACTATAGCTCCCTGATACAGTACACTATATCTACCTGATACAGGACACTATAGCTCCCTGATACAGGACACTATAGCTCCCTGATACAGGACACTATAGCTCCCTGATACAGGACACTATAGCTCCCTGATACAGGACAATATAGCTCCCTGATACAGGACACTATAGCTCCCTGATACAGGACACTATAGCTCCCTGATACAGGACACTATAGCTCCCTGATACAGGACACTATAGCTCCCTGATACAGGACACTATAGCTCCCTGATACAGGACACTATAGCTCCCTGATGCAGGACACTATAGCTCCCTGGTACAGGACACTATAGTTCCCTGATGCAGGACACTATAGCTCCCTGATGCAGGACACTATAGCTCCCTGATGCAGGACACTATAGCTCCCTGATGCAGGACACTATAGATCCCTGATGCAGGACACTATAGCTCCTGATACAGGACACTATAGCTCCCTGATACAGGACACTATAGCTCCCTGATGCAGGACACTATAGCTCCCTGATGCAGGACACTATAGCTCCCTGATACAGGAGTCAACACATGGTGGTTTATAGGGGATGGACACTATAGCTCCCTGATACAGGAGTCAATACATGGTGGTTTATAGGGGATGGACACTATATCTCCCTGATGCAGGACACTATAGCTCCCTGATACAGGACACTATAGCTCCCTGATACAGGACACTATAGCTCCCTGATACAGGAGTCAACACACGGTGGTTTATAGGGGATGGACACTATAGCTCCCTGATGCAGGACACTATATCTCTCCCTGATACAGGACACTATAGCTCCCTGATACAGGAGTCAACACACGGTGGTTTATAGGGGATGGACACTATAGCTCCCTGATACAGGACACTATAGCTCCCTGATGCAGGACACTATAGCTCCCTGATACAGGACACTATAGCTCCCCGATGCAGGACACTATAGCTCCCTGATACAGGACACTATAGCTCCCTGATACAGGACACTATAGCTCCCTGATACAGGACACTATAGCTCCCTGATACAGGACACTATAGCTCCCTGATACATTACACTATAGCTCCCTGATACAGGACACTATAGCTCCCTGATACAGGACACTATAGCTCCCTGATGCAGGACACTATATCTCCCTGATACAGGACACTATAGCTCCCTGATGCAGGACACTATAGCTCCCTGATACAGGACACTATAGCTCCCCGATGCAGGACACTATAGCTCCCTGATACAGGACACTATAGCTCCCTGATACAGGACACTATAGCTCCCTGATACAGGACACTATAGCTCCCTGATACAGGACACTATAGCTCCCTGATACATTACACTATAGCTCCCTGATACAGGACACTATAGCTCCCTGATACAGGACACTATAGCTCCCTGATGCAGGACACTATATCTCCCCGATACAGGACACTATAGCTCCCTGATACAGGACACTATAGCTCCCTGATACAGGACACTATAGCTCCCTGATACAGGACACTATAGCTCCCTGATACAGGACACTATAGCTCCATGATACAGGACACTATAGCTCCCTGATACAGTACACTATATCTCCCTGATACAGTACACTATATCTCCCTGATACAGGACACTATAGCTCCCTGATACAGGACACTATAGCTCCCTGATACAGGACACTATAGCTCCCTGATACAATACACTATAGCTCCCTGATACAGGACACTATAGCTCCCTGATACAGGACACTATAGCTCCCTGATGCAGGACACTATAGCTCCCTGATGCAGGACACTATAGCTCCCTGGTACAGGACACTATAGCTCCCTGATGCAGGACACTATAGCTCCCTGATGCAGGACACTATAGCTCCCTGATGCAGGACACTATAGCTCCCTGATGCAGGACACTATAGCTCCCTGATGCAGGACACTATAGCTCCCTGATGCAGGACACTATAGCTCCCTGATACAGGACACTATAGCTCCCTGATACAGGACACTATATCTCCCTGATGCAGGACACTATAGCTCCCTGATACAGGACACTATAGCTCCCTGATACAGGACACTATAGCTCCCTGATACAGGAGTCAACACACGGTGGTTTATAGGGGATGGACACTATAGCTCCCTGATGCAGGACACTATAGCTCCCTGATACAGGAGTCAACACACGGTGGTTTATAGGGGATGGACACTATAGCTCCCTGATGCAGGACACTATATCTCCCTGATACAGGACACTATAGCTCCCTGATACAGGAGTCAACACACGGTGGTTTATAGGGGATGGACACTATAGCTCCCTGATGCAGGACACTATAGCTCCCTGATACAGGACACTATAGCTCCCTGATGCAGGACAGTATATCTCCCTGATACAGGACACTATAGCTCCCTGATACAGTACACTATATCTACCTGATACAGGACACTATAGCTCCCTGATACAGGACACTATAGCTCCCTCATACAGGACACTATAGCTCCCTGATACAGGACACTATAGCTCCCTGATACAGGACAATATAGCTCCCTGATACAGGACAATATAGCTCCCTGATACAGGACACTATAGCTCCCTGATACAGGACACTATAGCTCCCTGATACAGGACACTATAGCTCCCTGATACAGGACACTATAGCTCCCTGATGCAGGACACTATAGCTCCCTGATGCAGGACACTATAGATCCCTGATGCAGGACACTATAGCTCCCTGATACAGGACACTATAGCTCCCTGATACAGGACACTATAGCTCCCTGATGCAGGACACTATAGCTCCCTGATGCAGGACACTATAGCTCCCTGATACAGGAGTCAACACATGGTGGTTTATAGAGGATGGACACTATAGCTCCCTGATACAGGAGTCAACACATGGTGGTTTATAGGGGATGGACACTATATCTCCCTGATGCAGGACACTATAGCTCCCTGATACAGGACACTATAGCTCCCTGATACAGGACACTATAGCTCCCTGATACAGGAGTCAACACACGGTGGTTTATAGGGGATGGACACTATAGCTCCCTGATGCAGGACACTATATCTCCCTGATACAGGACACTATAGCTCCCTGATACAGGAGTCAACACACGGTGGTTTATAGGGGATGGACACTATAGCTCCCTGATACAGGACACTATAGCTCCCTGATGCAGGACACTATAGCTCCCTGATACAGGACACTATAGCTCCCCGATGCAGGACACTATAGCTCCCTGATACAGGACACTATAGCTCCCTGATACAGGACACTATAGCTCCCTGATAAAGGACACTATAGCTCCCTGATACAGGACACTATAGCTCCCTGATACATTACACTATAGCTCCCTGATACAGGACACTATAGCTCCCTGATACAGGACACTATAGCTCCCTGATGCAGGACACTATATCTCCCTGATACAGGACACCATAGCTCCCTGATACAGGACACTATAGCTCCCTGATACAGGACACTATAGCTCCCTGATACAGGACACTATAGCTCCCTGATACAGGACACTATAGCTCCATGATACAGGACACTATAGCTCCCTGATACAGTACACTATATCTCCCTGATACAGGACACTATAGCTCCCTGATACAGGACACTATAGCTCCCTGATACAGGACACTATAGCTCCCTGATACAATACACTATAGCTCCCTGATACAGGACACTATAGCTCCCTGATACAGGACACTATAGCTCCCTGATGCAGGACACTATAGCTCCCTGATGCAGGACACTATAGCTCCCTGGTACAGGACACTATAGCTCCCTGATGCAGGACACTATATCTCCCTGATGCAGGACACTATAGCTCCCTGATGCAGGACACTATAGCTCCCTGATGCAGGACACTATAGCTCCCTGATGCAGGACACTATAGCTCCCTGATACAGGACACTATAGCTCCCTGATGCAGGACACTATAGCTCCCTGATACAGGACACTATATCTCCCTGATGCAGGACACTATAGCTCCCTGATACAGGACACTATAGCTCCCTGATACAGGACACTATAGCTCCCTGATACAGGAGTCAACACACGGTGGTTTATAGGGGATGGACACTATAGCTCCCTGATGCAGGACACTATAGCTCCCTGATACAGGAGTCAACACACGGTGGTTTATAGGGGATGGACACTATAGCTCCCTGATGCAGGACACTATATCTCCCTGATACAGGACACTATAGCTCCCTGATACAGGAGTCAACACACGGTGGTTTATAGGGGATGGACACTATAGCTCCCTGATGCAGGACACTATAGCTCCCTGATACAGGACACTATAGCTCCCTGATGCAGGACAGTATATCTCCCTGATACAGGACACTATAGCTCCCTGATACAGTACACTATATCTACCTGATACAGGACACTATAGCTCCCTGATACAGGACACTATAGCTCCCTGATACAGGACACTATAGCTCCCTGATACAGGACACTATAGCTCCCTGATACAGGACACTATAGCTCCCTGATACAGGACACTATAGCTCCCTGATACAGGACACTATAGCTCCCTGATACAGGACACTATAGCTCCCTGATACAGGACACTATAGCTCCCTGATGCAGGACACTATAGCTCCCTGGTACAGGACACTATAGTTCCCTGATGCAGGACACTATAGCTCCCTGATGCAGGACACTATAGCTCCCTGATGCAGGACACTATAGCTCCCTGATGCAGGACACTATAGCTCCCTGATGCAGGACACTATAGCTCCCTGATACAGGACACTGATAGGCTCCCTGATACAGGACACTATAGCTCCCTGACAGGACACTATAGCTCCCTGATGCAGGACACTATAGCTCCCTGATGCAGGACACTATAGCTCCCTGATACAGGAGTCAACACATGGTGGTTTATAGGGGATGGACACTGATGCAGGCTCCCTGATACAGGACACAGGAGTCAACACATGGTGGTTTATAGGGGATGGACACTATATCTCCCTGATGCAGGACACTATAGCTCCCTGATACAGGACACTATAGCTCCCTGATACAGGACACTATAGCTCCCTGATACAGGAGACACGGTGGTTTATAGGGGATGGACACTATAGCTCCCTGATGCAGGACACTATAGCTCCCTGATACAGGACACTATAGCTCCCTGATGCAGGACAGTATATCTCCCTGATACAGGACACTATAGCTCCCTGATACAGTACACTATATCTACCTGATACAGGACACTATAGCTCCCTGATACAGGACACTATAGCTCCCTGATACAGGACACTATAGCTCCCTGATACAGGACACTATAGCTCCCTGATACAGGACACTATAGCTCCCTGATACAGGACACTATAGCTCCCTGATACAGGACACTATAGCTCCCTGATACAGGACACTATAGCTCCCTGATACAGGACACTATAGCTCCCTGATGCAGGACACTATAGCTCCCTGGTACAGGACATTATAGTTCCCTGATGCAGGACACTATAGCTCCCTGATGCAGGACACTATAGCTCCCTGATGCAGGACACTATAGCTCCCTGATGCAGGACACTATAGATCCCTGATGCAGGACACTATAGCTCCCTGATACAGGACACTATAGCTCCCTGATACAGGACACTATAGCTCCCTGATGCAGGACACTATAGCTCCCTGATGCAGGACACTATAGCTCCCTGATACAGGAGTCAACACATGGTGGTTTATAGGGGATGGACACTATAGCTCCCTGATACAGGAGTCAACACATGGTGGTTTATAGGGGATGGACACTATATCTCCCTGATGCAGGACACTATAGCTCCCTGATACAGGACACTATAGCTCCCTGATACAGGACACTATAGCTCCCTGATACAGGAGTCAACACACGGTGGTTTATAGGGGATGGACACTATAGCTCCCTGATGCAGGACACTATATCTCCCTGATACAGGACACTATAGCTCCCTGATACAGGAGTCAACACACGGTGGTTTATAGGGGATGGACACTATAGCTCCCTGATACAGGACACTATAGCTCCCTGATGCAGGACACTATAGCTCCCTGATACAGGACACTATAGCTCCCCGATGCAGGACACTATAGCTCCCTGATACAGGACACTATAGCTCCCTGATACAGGACACTATAGCTCCCTGATACAGGACACTATAGCTCCCTGATACAGGACACTATAGCTCCCTGATACATTACACTATAGCTCCCTGATACAGGACACTATAGCTCCCTGATACAGGACACTATAGCTCCCTGATGCAGGACACTATATCTCCCTGATACAGGACACTATAGCTCCCTGATACAGGACACTATAGCTCCCTGATACAGGACACTATAGCTCCCTGATACAGGACACTATAGCTCCCTGATACGACACTATAGCTCCATGATACAGGACACTATAGCTCCCTGATACAGTACACTATATCTCCCTGATACAGGACACTATAGCTCCCTGATACAGGACACTATAGCTCCCTGATACAGGACACTATATCTCCCTGATACAGGACACTATAGCTCCCTGATACAGGACACTATAGCTCCCTGATACAGGACACTATAGCTCCCTGATACAATACACTATAGCTCCCTGATACAGGACACTATAGCTCCCTGATACAGGACACTATAGCTCCCTGATGCAGGACACTATAGCTCCCTGATGCAGGACACTATAGCTCCCTGGTACAGGACACTATAGCTCCCTGATGCAGGACACTATATCTCCCTGATGCAGGACACTATAGCTCCCTGATGCAGGACACTATAGCTCCCTGATGCAGGACACTATAGCTCCCTGATGCAGGACACTATAGCTCCCTGATACAGGACACTATAGCTCCCTGATGCAGGACACTATAGCTCCCTGATACAGGACACTATATCTCCCTGATGCAGGACACTATAGCTCCCTGATACAGGACACTATAGCTCCCTGATACAGGACACTATAGCTCCCTGATACAGGAGTCAACATACGGTGGTTTATAGGGGATGGACACTATAGCTCCCTGATGCAGGACACTATAGCTCCCTGATACAGGAGTCAACACACGGTGGTTTATAGGGGATGGACACTATAGCTCCCTGATGCAGGACACTATATCTCCCTGATACAGGACACTATAGCTCCCTGATACAGGAGTCAACACACGGTGGTTTATAGGGGATGGACACTATAGCTCCCTGATGCAGGACACTATAGCTCCCTGATACAGGACACTATAGCTCCCTGATGCAGGACAGTATATCTCCCTGATACAGGACACTATAGCTCCCTGATACAGTACACTATATCTACCTGATACAGGACACTATAGCTCCCTGATACAGGACACTATAGCTCCCTGATACAGGACACTATAGCTCCCTGATACAGGACACTATAGCTCCCTGATACAGGACACTATAGCTCCCTGATACAGGACACTATAGCTCCCTGATACAGGACACTATAGCTCCCTGATACAGGACACTATAGATCCCTGATACAGGACACTATAGCTCCCTGATACAGGACACTATAGCTCCCTGATACAGGACACTATAGCTCCCTGATGCAGGACACTATAGCTCCCTGGTACAGGACACTATAGTTCCCTGATGCAGGACACTATAGCTCCCTGATGCAGGACACTATAGCTCCCTGATGCAGGACACTATAGCTCCCTGATGCAGGACACTATAGATCCCTGATGCAGGACACTATAGCTCCCTGATACAGGACACTATAGCTCCCTGATACAGGACACTATAGCTCCCTGATGCAGGACACTATAGCTCCCTGATGCAGGACACTATAGCTCCCTGATACAGGAGTCAACACATGGTGGTTTATAGGGGATGGACACTATAGCTCCCTGATACAGGAGTCAACACATGGTGGTTTATAGGGGATGGACACTATATCTCCCTGATGCAGGACACTATAGCTCCCTGATACAGGACACTATAGCTCCCTGATACAGGACACTATAGCTCCCTGATACAGGAGTCAACACACGGTGGTTTATAGGGGATGGACACTATAGCTCCCTGATGCAGGACACTATATCTCCCTGATACAGGACACTATAGCTCCCTGATACAGGAGTCAACACACGGTGGTTTATAGGGGATGGACACTATAGCTCCCTGATGCAGGACACTATAGCTCCCTGATACAGGACACTATATCTCCCTGATACAGGACACTATAGCTCCCTGATACAGGACACTATAGCTCCCTGATACAGGACACTATAGCTCCCTGATACAGGACACTATAGCTCCCTGATGCAGGACACTATAGCTCCCTGGTACAGGACACTATAGCTCCCTGATGCAGGACACTATAGCTCCCTGATGCAGGACACTATAGCTCCCTGATGCAGGACACTATAGCTCCCTGATGCAGGACACTATAGCTCCCTGATACAGGACACTATAGCTCCCTGATGCAGGACACTATAGCTCCCTGATGCAGGACACTATAGCTCCCTGATACAGGAGTCAACACATGGTGGTTTATAGGGGATGGACACTATAGCTCCCTGATACAGGAGTCAACACATGGTGGTTTATAGGGGATGGACACTATATCTCCCTGATGCAGGACACTATAGCTCCCTGATACAGGACACTATAGCTCCCTGATACAGGACACTATAGCTCCCTGATACAGGAGTCAACACACGGTGGTTTATAGGGGATGGACACTATAGCTCCCTGATGCAGGACACTATATCTCCCTGATACAGGACACTATAGCTCCCTGATACAGGAGTCAACACAAGGTGGTTTATAGGGGATGGACACTATAGCTCCCTGATACAGGACACTATAGCTCCCTGATACAGGAGTCAACACATGGTGGTTTATAGGGGATGGACACTATAGCTCCCTGATACAGGACACTATAGCTCCCTGATACAGGACACTATAGCTCCCTGATACAGGACACTATAGCTCCCTGATACAGGACACTATAGCTCCCTGATACAGGACACTATAGCTCCCTGATGCAGGACACTATAGCTCCCTGGTACAGGACACTATAGTTCCCTGATGCAGGACACTATAGCTCCCTGATGCAGGACACTATAGCTCCCTGATGCAGGACACTATAGCTCCCTGATGCAGGACACTATAGATCCCTGATGCAGGACACTATAGCTCCCTGATACAGGACACTATAGCTCCCTGATACAGGAGTCAACACACGGTGGTTTATAGGGGATGGACACTATAGCTCCCTGATGCAGGACACTATATCTCCCTGATACAGGACACTATAGCTCCCTGATACAGGACACTATAGCTCCCTGATACAGGAGTCAACACACGGTGGTTTATAGGGGATGGACACTATAGCTCCCTGATGCAGGACACTATATCTCCCTGATACAGGACACTATAGCTCCCTGATACAGGAGTCAACACATGGTGGTTTATAGGGGATGGACACTATAGCTCCCTGATACAGGAGTCAACACATGGTGGTTTATAGGGGATGGACACTATATCTCCCTGATGCAGGACACTATAGCTCCCTGATACAGGACACTTTAGCTCCCTGATACAGGACACTATAGCTCCCTGATACAGGAGTCAACACACGGTGGTTTATAGGGGATGGACACTATAGCTCCCTGATGCAGGACACTATATCTCCCTGATACAGGACACTATAGCTCCCTGATACAGGAGTCAACACACGGTGGTTTATAGGGGATGGACACTATAGCTCCCTGATACAGGACACTATAGCTCCCTGATGCAGGACACTATAGCTCCCTGATACAGGACACTATAGCTCCCCGATGCAGGACACTATAGCTCCCTGATACAGGACACTATAGCTCCCTGATACAGGACACTATAGCTCCCTGATACAGGACACTATAGCTCCCTGATACAGGACACTATAGCTCCCTGATACATTACACTATAGCTCCCTGATACAGGACACTATAGCTCCCTGATACAGGACACTATAGCTCCCTGATGCAGGACACTATATCTCCCTGATACAGGACACTATAGCTCCCTGATACAGGACACTATAGCTCCCTGATACAGGACACTATAGCTCCCTGATACAGGACACTATAGCTCCCTGATACAGGACACTATAGCTCCATGATACAGGACACTATAGCTCCCTGATACAGTACACTATATCTCCCTGATACAGTACACTATATCTCCCTGATACAGGACACTATAGCTCCCTGATACAGGACACTATAGCTCCCTGATACAGGACACTATAGCTCCCTGATACAATACACTATAGCTCCCTGATACAGGACACTATAGCTCCCTGATACAGGACACTATAGCTCCCTGATGCAGGACACTATTGCTCCCTGATGCAGGACACTATAGCTCCCTGGTACAGGACACTATAGCTCCCTGATGCAGGACACTATATCTCCCTGATGCAGGACACTATAGCTCCCTGATGCAGGACACTATAGCTCCCTGATGCAGGACACTATAGCTCCCTGATGCAGGACACTATAGCTCCCTGATACAGGACACTATAGCTCCCTGATGCAGGACACTATAGCTCCCTGATACAGGACACTATATCTCCCTGATGCAGGACACTATAGCTCCCTGATACAGGACACTATAGCTCCCTGATACAGGACACTATAGCTCCCTGATACAGGAGTCAACACACGGTGGTTTATAGGGGATGGACACTATAGCTCCCTGATGCAGGACACTATAGCTCCCTGATACAGGAGTCAACACACGGTGGTTTATAGGGGATGGACACTATAGCTCCCTGATGCAGGACACTATATCTCCCTGATACAGGACACTATAGCTCCCTGATACAGGAGTCACACACGGTGGTTTATAGGGGATGGACACTATAGCTCCCTGATGCAGGACACTATAGCTCCCTGATACAGGACACTATAGCTCCCTGATGCAGGACAGTATATCTCCCTGATACAGGACACTATAGCTCCCTGATACAGTACACTATATCTACCTGATACAGGACACTATAGCTCCCTGATACAGGACACTATAGCTCCCTGATACAGGACACTATAGCTCCCTGATACAGGACACTATAGCTCCCTGATACAGGACACTATAGCTCCCTGATACAGGACACTATAGCTCCCTGATACAGGACACTATAGCTCCCTGATACAGGACACTATAGCTCCCTGATACAGGACACTATAGCTCCCTGATACAGGACACTATAGCTCCCTGATGCAGGACACTATAGCTCCCTGGTACAGGACACTATAGTTCCCTGATGCAGGACACTATATCTCCCTGATGCAGGACACTATAGCTCCCTGATGCAGGACACTATAGCTCCCTGATGCAGGACACTATAGATCCCTGATGCAGGACACTATAGCTCCCTGATACAGGACACTATAGCTCCCTGATACAGGACACTATAGCTCCCTGATGCAGGACACTATAGCTCCCTGATGCAGGACACTATAGCTCCCTGATACAGGAGTCAACACATGGTGGTTTATAGGGGATGGACACTATAGCTCCCTGATACAGGAGTCAACACATGGTGGTTTATAGGGGATGGACACTATATCTCCCTGATGCAGGACACTATAGCTCCCTGATACAGGACACTATAGCTCCCTGATACAGGACACTATAGCTCCCTGATACAGGAGTCAACACACGGTGGTTTATAGGGGATGGACACTATAGCTCCCTGATGCAGGACACTATATCTCCCTGATACAGGACACTATAGCTCCCTGATACAGGAGTCAACACACAGTGGTTTATAGGGGATGGACACTATAGCTCCCTGATGCAGGACACTATAGCTCCCTGATACAGGACACTATAGCTCCCTGATGCAGGACAGTATATCTCCCTGATACAGGACACTATAGCTCCCTGATACAGTACACTATATCTCCCTGATACAGTACACTATATCTCCCTGATACAGGACACTATAGCTCCCTGATACAGGACACTATAGCTCCCTGATACAGGACACTATAGCTCCCTGATACAATACACTATAGCTCCCTGATACAGGACACTATAGCTCCCTGATACAGGACACTATAGCTCCCTGATGCAGGACACTATAGCTCCCTGATGCAGGACACTATAGCTCCCTGGTACAGGACACTATAGCTCCCTGATGCAGGACACTATATCTCCCTGATGCAGGACACTATAGCTCCCTGATGCAGGACACTATAGCTCCCTGATGCAGGACACTATAGCTCCCTGATACAGGAGTCAACACACGGTGGTTTATAGGGGATGGACACTATAGCTCCCTGATGCAGGACACTATATCTCCCTGATACAGGACACTATAGCTCCCTGATACAGGAGTCAACACACGGTGGTTTATAGGGGATGGACACTATAGCTCCCTGATGCAGGACACTATAGCTCCCTGATACAGGACACTATATCTCCCTGATACAGGACACTATAGCTCCCTGATACAGGACACTATAGCTCCCTGATACAGGACACTATAGCTCCCTGATACAGGACACTATAGCTCCCTGATACAGGACACTATAGCTCCCTGATGCAGGACACTATAGCTCCCTGGTACAGGACACTATAGCTCCCTGATGCAGGACACTATAGCTCCCTGATGCAGGACACTATAGCTCCCTGATGCAGGACACTATAGCTCCCTGATGCAGGACACTATAGCTCCCTGATACAGGACACTATAGCTCCCTGATGCAGGACACTATAGCTCCCTGATGCAGGACACTATAGCTCCCTGATACAGGAGTCAACACATGGTGGTTTATAGGGGATGGACACTATAGCTCCCTGATACAGGAGTCAACACATGGTGGTTTATAGGGGATGGACACTATATCTCCCTGATGCAGGACACTATAGCTCCCTGATACAGGACACTATAGCTCCCTGATACAGGACACTATAGCTCCCTGATACAGGAGTCAACACACGGTGGTTTATAGGGGATGGACACTATAGCTCCCTGATGCAGGACACTATATCTCCCTGATACAGGACACTATAGCTCCCTGATACAGGAGTCAACACACGGTGGTTTATAGGGGATGGACACTATAGCTCCCTGATACAGGACACTATAGCTCCCTGATACAGGAGTCAACACATGGTGGTTTATAGGGGATGGACACTATAGCTCCCTGATACAGGAGTCAACACATGGTAGTTTATAGGGGATGGACACTATAGCTCCCTGATACAGGAGTCAACACACGGTGGTTTATAGGGGATGGACACTATAGCTCCCTGATACAGGACACTATAGCTCCCTGATACAGGACACTATAGCTCCCTGATACAGGACACTATAGCTCCCTGATACAGGACACTATAGCTCCCTGATGCAGGACACTATAGGAGTCAACACACGGTGGTTTATAGGGGATGGACACTATAGCTCCCTGATGCAGGACACTATAGCTCCCTGATACAGGAGTCAACACACGGTGGTTTATAGGGGATTGACACTATAGCTCCCTGATGCAGGACACTATAGCTCCCTGATACAGGAGTCAACACACGTTGGTTTATAGGGGATGGACACTATAGCTCCCTGATGCAGGAGTCAACACACGGTGGTTTATAGGGGGATGGACACTATAGCTCCCTGATGCAGGAGTCAACACACGTTGGTTTATAGGGGATGGACACTATAGCTCCCTGATGCAGGAGTCAACACACGTTGGTTTATAGGGGATGGACACTATAGCTCCCTGATGCAGGACACTATAGCTCCCTGATGCAGGAGTCAACACACGGTGGTTTATAGGGGATGGACACTATAGCTCCCTGATGCAGGAGTCAACACATGTTGGTTTATAGGGGATGGACACTATAGCTCCCTGATACAGGAGTCAACACACGTTGGTTTATAGGGGATGGACACTATAGCTCCCTGATGCAGGACACTATAGCTCCCTGATGCAGGAGTCAACACACGGTGGTTTATAGGGGATGGACACTATAGCTCCTAGATGCAGGAGTCAACACACGTTGGTTTATAGGGGATGGACACTATAGCTCCCTGATGCAGGAGTCAACACACAGTAGTTTATAGGGGATGGACACTATAGCTCCCTGATGCAGGAGTCAACACACAGTGGTTTATAGAGGGATGGACACTATAGCTCCCTGATGCAGGAGTCAACACACGTTGGTTTATAGGGGATGGACACTATAGCTCCCTGATACAGGAGTCAACACACGGTGGTTTATAGGGAGATGGACACTATAGCTCCCTGATGCAGGACACTATAGCTCCCTGATACAGGACACTATAGCTCCCTGATGCAGGACACTATAGCTCCCTGATGCAGGAGTCAACACACGTTGGTTTATAGGGGATGGACACTATAGCTCCCTGATGCAGGAGTCAACACACGGTGGTTTATAGGGGGATGGACACTATAGCTCCCTGATGCAGGAGTCAACACATGTTGGTTTATAGGGGATGGACACTATAGCTCCCTGATACAGGAGTCAACACACGTTGGTTTATAGGGGATGGACACTATAGCTCCCTGATGCAGGACACTATAGCTCCCTGATGCAGGAGTCAACACACGGTGGTTTATAGGGGATGGACACTATAGCTCCCTGATGCAGGAGTCAACACACGGTGGTTTATAGGGGATGGACACTATAGCTCCTAGATGCAGGAGTCAACACACGTTGGTTTATAGGGGATGGACACTATAGCTCCCTGATGCAGGAGTCAACACACAGTAGTTTATAGGGGATGGACACTATAGCTCCCTGATGCAGGAGTCAACACACGGTGGTTTATAGGGGGATGGACACTATAGCTCCCTGATGCAGGAGTCAACACACGTTGGTTTATAGGGGATGGACACTATAGCTCCCTGATACAGGAGTCAACACACGGTGGTTTATAGGGAGATGGACACTATAGCTCCCTGATGCAGGACACTATAGCTCCCTGATACAGGACACTATAGCTCCCTGATACAGGACACTATAGCTCCCTGATGCAGGAGTCAACACACGTTGGTTTATAGGGGATGGACACTATAGCTCCCTGATACAGGAGTCAACACACGTTGGTTTATAGGGGATGGACACTATAGCTCCCTGATGCAGGAGTCAACACACGGTGGTTTATATGGGAATGGACACTACTACACACGTTGGATGTGGCTCTTGTTAGTATTCAGTGCTGAGCGCTCCAGCCATAGAGATAAGACGTAGCGGTCTGCTAATGGTCCCACCTTCCACATGGTTTCTCCTCGGTGGTGTTGAGTTGGAAGATGTTCTCAAAGTTATAGAGACTGAGCACCTCCTCATTCAGGGTCTCCAGCTCAATACAGCCCTTGAGATTGGGCAGCTGGAGCTGGAGCGGGGGCTGAGAGAAGAACATAGAGACAGAGATGTTACCGAGGGGGCTGAGAGAAGAACAGAGAGACAGACAGAGATGTTACCGAGGAGGCTGAGAGAAGAACAGAGAGACAGAGATGTTACTGAGGGGCTGAGAGAAGAACAGAGAGACAGAGATGTTACTGAGGAGGCTGAGAGAAGAACAGAGAGACAGAGATGTTACTGAGGAGGCTGAGAGAAGAACAGAGAGACAGAGATGTTACTGAGGGGGCTGAGAGAAGAACAGAGAGACAGAGATATTACCGAGGGGGCTGAGAGAAGGTAGAGAGAGATATGAGTTACTGAGGGGGCTGAGAGAAGGTAGAGAGAGATATGGGTTACTGAGGGGGTTGAGAGAAGGTAGAGAGAGATATGGGTTACTGAGGGGCTGAGAGAAGGTAGAGCGAGATATGGGTTACTGAGGGGGCTGAGAGAAGGTAGAGAGAGATATGGGTTACTGAGGGGGTTGAGAGAAGGTAGAGAGAGATATGGGTTACTGAGGGGGCTGGGAGAAGGTAGAGAGAGATATGGGTTACTGAGGGGGCTGAGAGAAGGTAGAGAGAGATATGGGTTACTGAGGGGGCTGAGAGAAGGTAGAGAGAGATATGGGTTACTGAGGGAGCTGGGAGAAGGTAGAGAGAGATATGGGTTACTGAGGGGGCTGAGAGAAGGTAGAGAGAGATATGGGTTACTGAGGGGGTTGATAGAAGGTAGAGAGAGATATGGGTTACTGAGGGGCTGGGAGAAAGTAGAGAGAGATATGGGTTACTGAGGGGGCTGGGAGAAGGTAGAGAGAGATATGGGTTACTGAGGGGCTGAGAGAAGGTAGAGAGAGATATGGGTTACTGAGGGGCTGGGAGAAGGTAGAGAGAGATATGGGTTACTGAGGGGGTTGAGAGAAGGTAGAGAGAGATATGGGTTACTGAGGGGGCTGGGAGAAGGTAGAGAGAGATATGGGTTACTGAGGGGGCTGAGAGAAGGTAGAGAGAGATATGGGTTACTGAGGGGGCTGAGAGAAGGTAGAGAGAGATATGGGTTACTGAGGGAGCTGGGAGAAGGTAGAGAGAGATATGGGTTACTGAGGGGCTGAGAGAAGGTAGAGAGAGATATGGGTTACTGAGGGGGTTGATAGAAGGTAGAGAGAGATATGGGTTACTGAGGGGCTGGGAGAAAGTAGAGCGAGATATGGGTTACTGAGGGGGCTGAGAGAAGGTAGAGAGAGATATGGGTTACTGAGGGGTTGAGAGAAGGTAGAGAGAGATATGGGTTACTGAGGGGGCTGGGAGAAGGTAGAGAGAGATATGGGTTACTGAGGGGGCTGAGAGAAGGTAGAGAGAGATATGGGTTACTGAGGGGGCTGAGAGAAGGTAGAGAGAGATATGGGTTACTGAGGGAGCTGGGAGAAGGTAGAGAGAGATATGGGTTACTGAGGGGGTTGAGAGAAGGTAGAGAGAGATATGGGTTACTGAGGGGGCTGAGAGAAGGTAGAGCGAGATATGGGTTACTGAGGGGCTGAGAGAAGGTAGAGAGAGATATGGGTTACTGAGGGGGTTGAGAGAAGGTAGAGAGAGATATGGGTTACTGAGGGGGCTGGGAGAAGGTAGAGAGAGATATGGGTTACTGAGGGGCTGAGAGAAGGTAGAGAGAGATATGGGTTACTGAGGGGCTGAGAGAAGGTAGAGAGAGATATGGGTTACTGAGGGAGCTGGGAGAAGGTAGAGAGAGATATGGGTTACTGAGGGGGCTGAGAGAAGGTAGAGAGAGATATGGGTTACTGAGGGGGGTTGATAGAAGGTAGAGAGAGATATGGGTTACTGAGGGGGCTGGGAGAAAGTAGAGAGAGATATGGGTTACTGAGGGGGCTGGGAGAAGGTAGAGAGAGATATGGGTTACTGAGGGGCTGGGAGAAGGTAGAGAGAGATATGGGTTACTGAGGGGGTCTGGGAGAAGGTAGAGAGAGATATGGGTTACTGAGGGGGCTGGGAGAAGGTAGAGAGAGATATGGGTTACTGAGGGGCTGAGAGAAGGTAGAGAGAGATATGGGTTACTGAGGGGCTGAGAGAAGGTAGAGAGAGATATGGGTTACTGAGGGGGTTGAGAGAAGGTAGAGAGAGATATGGGTTACTGAGGGGCTGAGAGAAGGTAGAGAGAGATATGGGTTACTGAGGAGGCTGAGAGAAGGTAGAGAGAGATATGGGTTACTGAGGGGGCTGAGAGAAGGTAGAGAGAGATATGGGTTACTGAGGGGGGCTGAGAGAAGGTAGAGAGAGATATGGGTTACTGAGGGGGGCTGAGAGAAGGTAGAGAGAGATATGAGTTACTGAGGGGGCTGGGAAAGGAAACATATCTATAAATTACAAACATTCGATACATAAGGGAGAAAACTATAGCTCTGTCTCCTGTGTGTTAGGTAAACCACTGTCTATCCCCAAATAAAATAAAATCAAATCAAACCACAGCTCCCTCTCACCGTGAACGTGTCAGGGTATCCTCCCACGTAGAACACAGTCTCTTCAGTCTGGAGGTTGAGCAGTCCACTATCCCCTCCTGCCTCCACCACAGCCTTGGTCATCCTGGCCTCACTGAGCTCTGAAGACATGGCCATCTGGCCGTACTGAAGGATCCTAGAGAGAGAGAGAGAGAGAGAGAGAGAGACAGAGAGAGAGAGACAGACAGACAGACAGAGAGAGAGAGAGAGAGAGAGAGAGAGAGAGAGAGAGAGGAGAGGGAGAGCGGGAGCGAGAGAGAGAGAGAGATAGAGAGAGAGAGAGAGAGAGAGAGAGAGAGGGAGAGGGAGAGCGGGAGAGAGAGAGAGAGAGATAGAGAGAGAGAGAGCGGGAGAGGGAGAGCGGAGAGGAGAGAGAGAGAGAGAGAGAGAGAGAGAGAGAGAGAGACAGAGAGAGAGACAGAGAGATAGAGAGCGGGAGAGAGAGAGAGAGATAGACAGAGAGAGAGCCAGAGAGAGAGCCAGAGAGAGAGCCAGAGAGAGAGAGAGAGAGGGAGGCGGGAGAGGGAGAGGGAGAACGGGAGAGAGAGATGGTGGTGATGACAGATAGTGTAGCTGAGATGACTTGGAATGACCCTCTCGTGATGATACAGCCTCTTTACAGACTTGAAAGTGCAATTGTCGCCCTCTTGGACTATGAGAAATGCCTCTTAATCTAATGGTGAAGACATTGGCTTCTCGAGTGACAACAAATCCAGCCAATGACAGTGGCAGTAGTTACCTTTCCAGGACCACGTTGTTGAAGTCGCCATCTGTTTGGACATCCTCCTGCATCTCCACCTCAGCCGTGTCTCCGCCCACGTTGAACAGCCAGTGCAGTCTCCGTCCCTCCAGCATCATGCCCAGGAATTCTTTACTGGACTACAGACAGGAAACAGGAAACGCATTATCATTACTGGACTACAGACAGGAAACAGGAACACATTATCATTACTGGACTACAGACAGGAAACAGGAACACATTATCATTACTGGACTACAGACAGGAAACAGGAAACACATTATCATTACTGGACTACAGACAGGAAACAGGAAACACATGATCATTACTGGACTACAGACAGGAAACAGGAAACACATTTTCATTACTGGACTATAGACAGGAAACAGGAAACGCATTATCATTACTGGACTACAGACAGGAAACAGGATATGCATTATCATTACTGGACTATAGACAGGAAACAGGAAACGCATTATCATTACTGGACTACAGACAGGAAACAGGAAACACATGATCATTACTGGACTACAGACAGGAAACAGGAAAACGCATTATCATTACTGGACTACAGACAGGAAGCAGGAACACATTATCATTAATGGACTACAGACAGGAAACAGGATATGCATTATCATTACTGGACTACAGACAGGAAACGGGGAAGAGCATGATAATTACTGGACTACAGACAGGAAACAGGAAACACATTATCATTACTGGACTACAGACAGGAAACAGGAAACACATTATCATTACTTGACTACAGACAGGAAACAGGAAACAGCATAATCATAGAGTCCAACAGTGGAGGTGTCATAATACCCATAAAACCTAGCGGTCGAACAGGGAAACGGTTCCAATCGTTTTTCCACTATTAATTTTGTCCCATAAAGATTGTTAAGAAACACTTAAAATAAGGGCTGTTTTTCGTGTAGGCTTACTCTGGCATGACGTTCTGATAAGCGTGTAAATCTCTCTCGGACAAGGGGACTTTTATCGATGTTTTCGGCACTATTTACTCTGATTCGAAAATGCTAATTATCATCAAAGTAGACATCATGCAAGACTACAAATCCCAGCATGCTCCTGCACGTCATCTTTAGCAACAGGTATTGTGTCAATTTAAAATTTGTATAAGATAGTTAACAGAATTGTCCATTTAAATTTTTTTCGCTAATGTATTCATTGCTACATGTATCTAACACTAGATAGTTAATCCAGATATTCTTACCTTGTCCTCGATTCGTCAGTCTCGTCCAGAGCATCATGGTATTTGTAGTTCGTTATGATAGCCACATTAGCAGCTAATTAGCATTTCGTTTTTGGGGGGTACATACAGGTGACTATATTGATAAAAGTCAACCTTGTCCCAGAGAGAGATTTACACGGTAATCAAAACGTCACGCCGGGGTAAACCTACACGAAACACAGACCTTCATTTTAGTGTTTCTAAAATCCCCCTACGGGAAAAATGTATGATGGAAAAAAAACTATTGGAACCATTTCCCTGTTTGACCGCTAGGCTTTATGGGTATTATGACTCATACTGTGGTACTCTATTACTGGACTATAGAATTCCATATTTGATGGTCATTCTTCTCATACAGTTTCCTAGAAAAATACTACATTAAAAACTACACTAGTAATGATACAGGCACTGTCTAATGGTATATACTGTCTAATGGTATATACTGTCTAATGGTATATATACTGTCTAATGATATACACTGTCTAATGGTATATACACTGTCTAATGGTATATATACTGTCTAATGGTATATATACTGTCTAATGGTATATACTGTCTAATGATATATACACTGTCTAATGGTATATACTGTCTAATGGTATACACTGTCTAATGGTATATATACTGTCTAATGGTATATATACTGTCTAATGGTATATACACTGTCTAATGGTATATATACTGTCTAATGGTATATACTGTCTAATGGTATATACTGTCTAATGGTATATACTGTCTAATGGTATACACTGTCTAATGGTATATATACTGTCTAATGGTATATACTGTCTAATGGTATATATACTGTCTAATGATATATACTGTCTAATGGTATATACTGTCTAATGGTATATACTGTCTAATGGTATATATACTGTCTAATGATATATACTGTCTAATGGTATATACTGTCTAATGGTATATATACTGTCTAATGATATATACACTGTATAATGGTATATATACTGTCTAATGATATATACTGTCTAATGGTATATACTGTCTAATGGTATATATACTGTCTAATGGTATATACTGTCTAATGATATATACTGTCTAATGGTATATACTGTCTAATGGTATATATACTGTCTAATGATATATACACTGTATAATGGTATATATACTGTCTAATGATATATACTGTCTAATGGTATATATACTGTCTAATGGTATATATACTGTCTAATGGTATATATACTGTCTAATGATATATACACTGTCTAATGGTATATATACTGTCTAATGGTATATATACTGTCTAATGGTATATACACTGTCTAATGGTATATATACTGTCTAATGGTATATACTGTCTAATGGTATATATACTGTATAATGGTATATACTATCTAATGGTATATATACTGTCTAATGATATATACACTGTCTAATGGTATATATACTGTCTAATGATATATACTGTCTAATGGTATATACTGTCTAATGGTATATATACTGTATAATGGTATATACTGTCTAATGGTATATACACTGTCTAATGGTATATACTGTCTAATGGTATATATACTGTCTAATGATGTATACACTGTCTAATGATATATACTGTCTAATGGTATATATACTGTCTAATGGTATATACTGTCTAATGGTATATACACTGTATAATGGTATATATACTGTCTAATGGTATATATACTGTCTAATGGTATATACTGTCTAATGATATATACTGTCTAATGGTATATATACTGTCTAATGATATATACTGTCTAATGGTATATATACTGTCTAATGGTATATATACTGTCTAATGGTATATATACTGTCTAATGGTATATATACGTTCTAATGGTATATATACTGTCTAATGGTATATACTGTCTAATGGTATATATACTGTCTAATGATATATACTGTCTAATGGTATATATACTGTCTAATGATATATACTGTCTAATGGTATATATACTGTCTAATGGTATATATACTGTCTAATGGTATATATACTGTCTAATGGTATATATACTGTCTAATGATATATACACTGTCTAATGGTATATATACTGTCTAATGATATATACTGTCTAATGGTATATACTGTCTAATGGTATATATACTGTATAATGGTATATACTGTCTAATGGTATATACACTGTCTAATGGTATATACTGTCTAATGGTATATATACTGTCTAATGATGTATACACTGTCTAATGATATATACTGTCTAATGGTATATATACTGTCTAATGGTATATACTGTCTAATGGTATATACACTGTATAATGGTATATATACTGTCTAATGGTATATATACTGTCTAATGGTATATACTGTCTAATGATATATACTGTCTAATGGTATATATACTGTCTAATGATATATACTGTCTAATGGTATATATACTGTCTAATGGTATATATACTGTCTAATGGTATATATACTGTCTAATGGTATATATACGTTCTAATGGTATATATACTGTCTAATGGTATATACTGTCTAATGGTATATATACTGTCTAATGATATATACTGTCTAATGGTATATATACTGTCTAATGATATATACTGTCTAATGGTATATATACTGTCTAATGGTATATATACTGTCTAATGGTATATATACTGTCTAATGGTATATATACTGTCTAATGATATATACTGTCTAATGGTATATATACTGTCTAATGGTATATATACTGTCTAATGGTATATATACTGTCTAATGATATATACTGTCTAATGGTATATATACTGTCTAATGGTATATATACTGTCTAATGGTATATATACTGTCTAATGGTATATACTGTCTAATGGTATATATACTGTCTAATGATATATATACTGTCTAATGGTATACACTGTCTAATGGTATATACTGTCTAATTATATCCTTTCATGAATATGTCATTACATAGGCTTATAAATGTATATAAATGCTTAAAAGAAAACGTATATTCAATATTCTCTGTCCCACAGTGTGCGTGGACGATAAGGTAGTATTTATTATTTTATTTAATATTTTCTGATGATATGTGTCGTCTATTTGTATTAAAATAAAATAAAACGGAATAAACAAGAGTTTAATAATAAAAAATAAATAAAATACTTACGTCCTTGTTTCCGAGGTAAAAGACAAACTGTTTGTCTGGTTGGTCCTGTCTGCGGGCGCGTGAGGCCTCGGGCAGGGTGATGTAGAACTTGAGGGAGGTGTAAGCTGCCAGGTCTGCCAGGTTACTGGGGGTGCGCACCTGCACACCTGATGTCCCGTTGAACTTCACAGGTACGCTCACCTGAGAGGGAGAAAAGAGGAAGTTAAAAACGCCCGTCGTCAGTTCCTACGTATGTTGATGTAACCATAGTAACCATAGTAGATAGATGTTCTATAATATCTGAGTTTTCAAACAATAACTACATTCAACAGACACATTTGTAGCACATGTATTCCTATTGAGGGCCTGGGTTATGTTTGTCCCGTATGAGCCACCATACCTTGCTGGCGGCCTTGCGGGCCTCTGCGATGAGCTGTCTGATCCTGAGGATGTTCTCTGAGATGTTGGGCATCTGGGCTGAGTGGTTCTGCAGCTTGTCCAGCTTCTTCATCAGTATTGGGATGGCCTCGCCCAACATACCCACTGGAGAGACACAAACAGACAGAAAATGTTCTGTCAGTCTAAACCAATCAGACTTGAGCAAATGTTTCTTCATTGAGGAAGTCTGTACACACAGTCAATCCTAATCAGCTTTAATAGCAACATTCAAAATGGAAGAGAAGCTAGCGTCCTTGACCTCTGTATGGTGAAACTATAAAGGACCTACTAGTAGTATCTAGTGGTCCTACCAGACTACTGACTAGTGGTATCTAGTGGTCCTACCAGACCTACTGTCTAGTGGTATCTAGTGGTCCTACCAGACCTACTGTCTAGTGGTATCTAGTGGTCCTACCAGACCTACTGTCTAGTGGTATCTAGTGGTCCTACCAGACCTACTGTCTAGTGGTATCTAGTGGTCCTACCAGACCTACTGTCTAGTGGTATCTAGTGGTCCTACCAGAACCACTGTCTAGTGGTATCTAGTGGTCCTACCAGACCTACTGTCTAGTGGTATCTAGTGGTCCTACCAGACCTGTCTGTCTAGTGGTACCAGACCTACTGTCTAGTGGTATCTAGTGGTCCTACCAGACCTAATGTCTAGTGGTATCTAGTGGTTCTACCAGAACCTACTGTCTAGTGGTATCTAGTGGTCCTACCAGACCTACTGTCTAGTGGTATCTAGTGGTCCTACCAGCCCTACTGTCTAGTGGTATCTAGTGGTCCTACCAGACCTACTGTCAGTATCTAGTGGTCTACTGGTATGTCTAGTATCTAGTGGTTCTACCAGAACTACTGTCTAGTGGTATCTAGTGGTCCTACCAGACCTACTGTCTAGTGGTATCTAGTGGTCCTACCAGACCTACTGTCTAGTGGTATCTAGTGGTATCTAGTGGTCCTACCAGAACTACTATCTAGTGGTATCTAGTGGTATCTAGTGGTCCTACCAGACCTACTGTCTAGTGGTATCTAGTGGTCCTACCAGCCCTAATGTCTAGTGGTATCTAGTGGTTCTACCAGAACTATTATCTAGTGGTATCTAGTGGTCCTACCAGACCTACTGTCTAGTGGTATCTAGTGGTCCTACCAGACCTACTGTCTAGTGGTATCTAGTGGTCCTACCAGAACTACTATCTAGTGGTATCTAGTGGTATCTAGTGGTCCTACCAGACCTACTGTCTAGTGGTATCTAGTGGTCCTACCAGACCTACTGTCTAGTGGTATCTAGTGGTCCTACCAGAACCACTGTCTAGTGGTATCTAGTTGTCCTACCAGACCTACTGTCTAGTGGTATCTAGTGGTCCTTCCAGAACCACTGTCTAGTGGTATCTAGTGGTCCTACCAGACCTACTGTCTAGTGGTATCTAGTGGTATCTAGTGGTCCTACCAGACCTACTGTCTAGTGGTATCTAGTGGTATCTAGTGGTCCTACCAGACCTACTGTCTAGTGGTATCTAGTGGTCCTACCAGACCTACTGTCTAGTGGTATCTAGTGGTCCTACCAGACCTACTATCTAGTGGTATCTAGTGGTCCTACCAGACCTACTGTCTAGTGGTATCTAGTGGTCCTACCAGACCTAATGTCTAGTGGTATCTAGTGGTCCTACCAGAACTACTGTCTAGTGGTATCTAGTGGTATCTAGTGGTCCTACCAGACCTACTGTCTAGTGGTATCTAGTGGTCCTACCAGACCTACTGTCTAGTGGTATCTAGTGGTATCTAGTGGTCCTACCAGACCTACTGTCTAGTGGTATCTAGTGGTCCTACCAGAACCACTGTCTAGTGGTATCTAGTGGTCCTACCATACCTACTGTCTAGTGGTATCTAGTGGTCCTACCAGCCCTAATGTCTAGTGGTATCTAGTGGTCCTACCAGCCCTAATGTCTAGTGGTATCTAGTGGTCCTACCAGACCTACTGTCTAGTGGTATCTAGTGTTCCTACCATACCTACTGTTTAGTGGTATCTAGTGGTCCTACCAGACCTACTGTCTAGTGGTATCTAGTGGTCCTACCAGAACCACTGTCTAGTGGTATCTAGTGGTCCTACCAGAACTACTATCTAGTGGTATCTAGTGGTCCTACCAGACCTACTGTCTAGTGGTATCTAGTGGTATCTAGTGGTCCTACCAGAACCACTGTCTAGTGGTATCTAGTGGTCCTACCAGAACTACTGTCTAGTGGTATCTAGTGGTCCTACCAGACCTACTGTCTAGTGGTATCTAGTGGTCCTACCAGACCTACTGTCTAGTGGTATCTAGTGGTCCTACCAGAACCACTGTCTAGTGGTATCTAGTGGTCCTACCAGAACCACTGTCTAGTGGTATCTAGTGGTCCTACCAGACCTAATGTCTAGTGGTGTCTAGTGGTATCTAGTGGTCCTACCAGACCTACTGTCTATTGGTATCTAGTGGTCCTACCAGCCCTAATGTCTAGTGGCATCTAGTGGTTCTACCAGAACTACTATCTAGTGGTATCTAGTGGTACCAGATCTAGTGGTATCTAGTGGTCCTACCAGACTGTCTAGTGTCTAGTGGTCCTACCAGTGTCTAGTGGTATCTAGTGGTCCTACCAGACCTACTGTCTAGTGGTATCTAGTGGTCCTACCAGAACCACTGTCTAGTGGTATCTAGTGGTCCTACCAGACCTACTGTCTAGTGGTATCTAGTGGTCCTACCAGACCTACTATCTAGTGGGCTCTCCGGGTCCTACCAGACCTACAATCTAGTGGTATCTAGGTAGTATTACATTTCATTACATTTCATTATCATTATACATTTCATTATAGTACAACGGTTTGATTTGTCTAATCTTAGCAATTTCTTCTTAGCTAGCTACATAGAGGTCTTTCTATCATAGATAATTGCGTACATTAGACGAGGCCTAACAGTTACAATGTTCAGCTAGAAAATTTTTTTTAACGTCCACCGTTAGCTAGTCCATTGAACCTACCGAAAAGCAGCACTATTACACTCAACTGATCAGATTGATTAGTGTAGTGTTATGGCTCTGTCATAGTCTTTAATTTTCTGTCAGACCAAAAGACAAATTTGTAGTTAGAGTGTAAATATTTTAGAGTGATTATCTTAATTTACCGAGGTTAGAAGCCAGCTATTTGGCACCAATGTACTAGATTTTCTATTTTAGCCAACAGTGGGCTAACGTTTACCGAACAGAAGCACTCAACAATAATCGCAATTTCTATCGCTCCACAGGTAGTATGAAATATTTTTCATTTCATTTCATTACAAAAAAATAACGGCAAAAATTTGTTTGATCAAAAGCTAGCTACTTTGTTAGAGAAGTAACATGTCAGTGAAATCAAAGATAATTGTGTAGTCTTAAACGATTGAACTAGGTTAGTAGCCAGCTATTGTCGTTCTTTTAACGCAACAGTAATGTTCACTTGTTTGAGGTTGAGGTGATACTTGGTGAATCCCATCAGCACAGTAGCACAGTAGGAACTATTACACTGAAGAAACAGACTTGATTAGTGTAGTGTCAACAACGCATAAAACACTGCCAGCTAGCCTACATAGTGGCAACGCAGCCTCTGCCAGATTTGAGGCCTACTTCAGCAGTACTGTTTCATTTTAATCATTTTAGTCAATAAGATTCTTGTCCTACGTGTTTAACTTTCTGAACACTCGTCTCAGATGTATACTCTTTCATTCCAATCCCCTTTGCATTAGCGTAGCCTCTTGTGTAGCCTGTCAACTATGTGTCTGTCTATCCCTGTTCTCTACCTCTCTGCACAGACCATACAACGCTCCACACCGCGTCCGACTCCCACCCTAATCTGAGTGGTCCCCAGCTCGTACGACCCCGTGGAGTTCCAGGTCTCCGGTAGCCTCTGGAACTGCCGATCTGCGGCCAACAAATAGTTCATCTCAGCCTATGCTTCCCTCCAGTCCCTCGACTTCTTGGCACTGACGGAACATGGATCACCACAGTAAAAGACTGCGGGCTCCTACTGCTCTCTCTTCGTCTGTTCTAATGTTCTCGCACACCCGTAAAAGAGCTTCTGGTCAGCGGGGTGGTGGCACCGGGATCCTCATCTCTCCCAAGTGGTCATCTCTCTTTCTCCCCTTACCCATCTGTCTAGTGGCCTCCTTTGAATTCCATGCTGTCACAGTTACCAGCCCTTTCAAGCTTAACAGACCTATCATTTATGCCCTCCAGGTTCCCTTGGAGAGTTCATCAATGAGCTTGATGCCTTGATAAGCTCCTTTCCTGAGGATGGCTCACCTCTCACAGTTCTGGGCGACTTTAACCTCCCCACGTCTACCTTTGACTCATTCCTCTCTGCCCTCCTTCTTTCCCTCCTCTCCTCTTTTGACCTCACCCTCTTACCTTCCCCCTACTCACAAGGCAGGAAATACGCTAGTCGACCTCATCTTTACTAGATGCTGTTCTTCCACTAACCTCATTGCAACTCCTCCAAGTCTCCAGACCACTACCTTGTATCCTTTTCCCTCTCGCTCTCATCCAACACCTCCCACACTGTCTCGGATGGTATCTAGTGCCGTCCCAACCTTCTAGTCTCTCTAGTGCTACTCTAGTCCTCTTCCATCCTATCATCTCTTCCCTCTAGTCAAACCTTCTCCAACCTATCTCCTGATTCTGCCTCCTACCAACCCTCCCTCTCCCTTTCTGCATCCTTTGACTCTCTATGTCCCCCCATCCTCCAGGTATCTAGCTGGTCCTACCAGACCTCCCGCTCCGTGGCTCTACGACTCATTGCAGAGCTCACAGAACAGGGCTCCCGGGCAGCCGACCGGAAATGGAGTGAAAACTCGCCTCCTGCGGACCTGACTATCCTTTCACTCCCTCCTCTCTACATTTTCCTCTTCTCTCTCTGCTGCTAAAGCCACTTTCTACCACTCTAAATTCCAAGCATCTGCCTCTAACCCTAGGAAGCTCTTTGCCACCTTCTCCTCCCTCCTGAATCCTCCTCCCCCCTCCTCCCTCTCTGCAGATGACTGTCAACCATTTTGAAAAGAAGGTCGACGACATCCAGATCCTCGTTTGCTAAGTCAAACGACACCGCTGGTTCTGCTCACACTGCCCTACCCTGTGCTCTGACCTCTTTCTCCCCTCTCTCTCCAGATGAAATCTCGCGTCTTGTGCCGGCCGCCCACAACCTGCATCTGACCCTATCCCCTCCTCTCTTCTCCAGACCATTTCTAGGAGACCTTCTCCTTACCTCACCTCGCTCATCAACTCATCCCTGACCTACTGGCTAGTGGTCCCTTGGTCTTCAAGACCTAGAGCTAGTGGTTGCACCCTTCTACCAAACCTACACTCGAGTCCCTCCGATGTCAGTGGTATCAACTACAGACCAGTATCCCTTCTTTCTTTTCTCTCCAAAACTCTTGTATCTAGTGGTATCTGGCCAGCTCTCCTGTCTAGTGGTCTCTCAGAATGACCTTCTTGATCCAAATCAGTCAGGTTTCTAGTGGTATCTAGTCATTCTACCAGACCTGCTCTTCTCTGTATCTAGTGGTTCTACCAGACCACTGGTATCTAAAGCTAATCTCTCTCCTCTGCTCTCATCCTTCTAGACCTATCGGCTGCCTACCAGACCTACTGTGAACTATCAGATCCTCCTCTCCACCCTCTCCTAGTGGGCATCTCCGGCGCGGCCCATGCTTGGATCTAGTGGTCCTACCAGACAGGTCGCTCCTATCCAGGTGGCGTGGCGACTATCTAGTGGTATCTAGTGGTCTCACCACTGGTGTCCCCCAGGGCTACTGTTCTAGTGGTATCTAGTATTCTAGTGGTACACCAGACCTCATCTAGTGGTATCTAGTGGTCACCAGAACTCACTGGTCTCTCCTATCAGTGGTCCTACCAGACCTACAATCTAATGGTTCTAGTTTCCCCTACTGAGTGACCAGAACCTACTGTCTAGTGGTATCTAGTGGTCTGGCAGACTACTGTCAGTGTGGTATGAGTGATCACCACCACTGTCTGAATCTAGTGGTCCTACCAGACCTACTGCTCTTCCTGGTAAGGACTGCCAGTTCCATGATGTCATAGTGGTACTCTAGTGGTCCTCCCAGAGCGCTAAGTCTAGTGGTATCTAGTGTCCTGGACCAGACCCCTGTCGTTCTCAACTAACATCTAGTGGTCGGTACCAGACCCAGTCTAGTGGTATCTAGTGGTTCTACCAGAACACGCAGAGTGTATCTAGTGGTATCAGGAAGTGGTCCTACCAGTCCTAACAGGCACTTGTCATCTCCCGTCTGGATTACTGCAACCAGACCTGTTGGCTGGGCTCCCTGCCTGTGCCATTAAGACCCCTACAAGTCATCTAGTGGTCCTACCAGACCTACTGTCTAGTGTTCAACCTTCCCAAGTTCCTACTGTCTAGTGGTATCTAGCTCCTCCAGAACCTCAGTCTACTGGTATCTAGTGGTCCTACCAGACCTACTGTCTAGTGGTATCGCTACTGTCTAAGACCATGGTGCTTGACCTACGGAGCTGTCTAGTGGTATCTAGTGGTCCTACCCAGTACCTCCAGGCTCTGTATCTAGTGGCCCTACCAGACCCAAACAAGGGCACTGGTCCCAGACCTCTAGTGGTCCCTACCACTGAGTGAAGTATCAGTGGTCCCGCTCAGACCCTGTCTAGTGGTATCTCTGGCCCAGACCACTGTCTAGTGGTATCTAAACTCCCTACCAGACCGCTGTCAGTGACATCTAGTGGTCTACCAGACCACTTCTAGTGAGATCACCTGAAACCAGACCTCTGTTAGTGGTACCTAGGATAGGATAAAGTAATCCCTCACTTAAAAGACTTAGACCTACTGTTCCACTGGATGTGGTGAAAGCACCAATTTGTAAGTGCTCTGGATAGCGTCTGCTAAATGACTTAAATGTAAATGTAAAGTGGTATCTAGTGGTCCTACCAGACCTACTGTCTAGTGGTATCTAGTGGTCCTACCAGACCTACTGTCTAGTGGTATCTAGTGGTATCTAGTGGTCCTACCAGACCTACTGTCTAGTGGTATCTAGTGGTCCTACCAGACCTACTGTCTAGTGGTCTCTAGTGGTATCTAGTGGTCCTACCAGAGTAGTGGTTGTAGACCTCCACCAGACTTGTTGGCCTCAGGAAGGCCTTGTTTATGTCCTCATTGGTGGTGTTACCAGACCTACTGCTGCTGCCATTGGTCCAGCTGCTCTTGATAGGTGCCAGGGTATCCTCTACCTTCGCTGCTGTACTGTTGGCCTCCTCGGCTGCAGCCTTCGGTCCTCTATAACCTTAGCCGTTTCCCCTGGAGGACAATATGCACAGGTAGGGGTTGGAGGGATAGGGTAGGCAGTATTGTGTGTACTTGTACAGGTATGGGTTGGAGGGATAGGGTAGGCAGTATTGTTGTGTACTTGTACAGGTATGGGTTGGAGGGATAGGGTAGGCAGTATTGTTGTGTACTTGTACAGGTATGGGTTGGAGGG
Organism: Oncorhynchus nerka; assembly: GCF_034236695.1. Lineage (NCBI taxonomy): Eukaryota > Metazoa > Chordata > Actinopteri > Salmoniformes > Salmonidae > Oncorhynchus > Oncorhynchus nerka. Next base: position 5,612,144 of record NC_088415.1, on the reverse strand, counting down.
ATAGGGTCTAGTGGTATTGTTGTGTACTTGTACAGGTAGGGGTTGGAGGGATAGGGTAGGCAGTATTATCTAGTGGTACTAGTGGTACTACCAGACCTACCAGGGTACTTGTACAGGTAGGGGTTGGAGGGATAGGGTAGGCAGTATTGTGTGTACTTGTACAGGTAGGGGTTGGAGGGATAGGGTAGGCAGTATTGTTGTGTACTTGTACAGGTAGGGGTTGGAGGGATAGGGTAGGCAGTATTGTTGTGTACTTGTACAGGTAGGGGTTGGAGTGGATATAGGGGGCAGTATTGTTGTGTACTTGTACAGGTAGGGGTTGGAGGGATAGGGTAGGCAGTATTGTTGTGTACTTGTACAGGTAGGGGTTGGAGGGATAGGGTAGGCAGTATTGTTGTGTACTTGTACAGGTAGGGGTTGGAGGGATAGGGTAGGCAGTATTGTTGTGTACTTGTACAGGTAGGGGTTGGAGGGATAGGGTAGGCAGTATTGTTGTGTACTTGTACAGGTAGGGGTTGGAGGGATAGGGTAGGCAGTATTGTTGTGTACTTGTACAGGTAGGGGTTGGAGGGATAGGGTAGGCAGTATTGTTGTGTACTTGTACAGGTAGGGGTTGGAGGGATAGGGTAGGCAGTATTGTTGTGTACTTGTACAGGTAGGGGTTGGAGGGATAGGGTAGGCAGTATTGTTGTGTACTTGTACAGGTAGGGGTTGGAGGGATAGGGTAGGCAGTATTGTTGTGTACTTGTACAGGTAGGGGTTGGAGGGATAGGGTAGGCAGTATTGTTGTGTACTTGTACAGGTAGGGGTTGGAGGGATAGGGTAGGCAGTATTATTGTGTACTTGTACAGGTAGGGGTTGGAGGGATAGGGTAGGCAGTATTGTTGTGTCTTGTACAGGTAGGGGTTGGAGGGATAGGGTAGGCAGTATTGTTGTGTACTTGTACAGGTAGGGGTTGGAGGGATAGGGTAGGCAGTATTGTTGTGTACTTGTACCAGGTAGGGGTTGGAGGGATAGGGTAGGCAGTATTGTTGTGTACTTGTACAGGTAGGGGTTGGAGGGATAGGGTAGGCAGTATTGTTGTGTACTTGTACAGGTAGGGGTTGGAGTGGATAGGGTAGGCAGTATTGTTGTGTACTTGTACAGGTAGGGGTTGGAGGGATAGTGGTAGGCAGTATTGTTGTGTACTTGGTACCAGGTAGGGTCTGGAGGGATAGGGTAGGCAGTATTGTTGTGTACTTGTACAGGTAGGGGTTGGAGGGATAGGGTAGGCAGTATTGTTGTGTACTTGTACAGGTAGGGGTTGGAGGGATAGTGGTAGGCAGTATTGTTGTGTACTTGTACAGGTAGGGGTTGGAGGGATAGGGTAGGCAGTATTGTTGTGTACTTGTACAGGTAGGGGTTGGAGGGACCTACTGTCTAGTGGTATCAGTATTGTTTGAGTGGTACTTGTACAGGTAGGGGTTGGAGGGATAGGGTAGGCAGTATTGTTGTGTGTACTTGTACAGTATTGGTAGGGGTTGGAGGGATAGGGTAGGCAGTATTGTTGTGTACTTGTACAGGTAGGGTTGGAGGGATAGGGTAGGCAGTATTGTTGTGTACTTGTACAGGTAGGGGTTGGAGGGATAGGGTAGGCAGTATTGTTGTGTACTTGTCCAGGTAGGGGTTGGAGGGATAGGGTAGGCAGTATTGTTGTGTACTTGTACAGGTAGGGGTTGGAGGGATAGGGTAGGCAGTATTGTTGTGTACTTGTACAGGTAGGGGTTGGAGGGATAGGGTAGGCAGTATTGTTGTGTACTTGTACAGGTAGGGGTTGGAGGATAGGGTAGGCAGTATTGTTGTGTACTTGTACAGGTAGGGGTTGGAGGGATAGGGTAGGCAGTATTGTTGTGTACTTGTACAGGTAGGGGTTGGAGGGATAGGGTAGGCAGTATTGTTGTGTACTTGTACAGGTAGGGGTTGGAGGGATAGGGTAGGCAGTATTGTTGTGTACTTGTACAGGTAGGGTTGGAGGGATAGTGGTAGGCAGTATTGTTGTGTACTTGTACAGGTAGGGGTTGGAGGGATAGGGTAGGCAGTATTGTTGTGTACTTGTACAGGTAGGGGTTGGAGGGATAGGGTAGGCAGTATTGTTGTGTACTTGTACAGGTAGGGGTTGGAGGGATAGGGTAGGCAGTATTGTTGTGTACTTGTACAGGTAGGGGTTGGAGGGATAGGGTAGGCAGTATTGTTGTGTACTTGTACAGGTAGGGGTTGGAGGGATAGGGTAGGCAGTATTGTTGTGTACTTGTACAGGTAGGGGTTGGAGGGATAGGGTAGGCAGTATTGTTGTGTACTTGTACAGGTAGGGGTTGGAGGGATAGGGTAGGCAGTATTGTTGTGTACTTGTACAGGTAGGGGTTGGAGGGATAGGGTAGGCAGTATTGTTGTGTACTTGTACAGGTAGGGGTTGGAGGGATAGGGTAGGCAGTATTGTTGTGTACTTGTACAGGTAGGGGTTGGAGGGATACCGGTTGTGGATCTAGTGGTCCTACCAGGTACCGTTGGAGGGATAGGGTAGAGCAGTATTGTTGTGTACTTGTACAGGTAGGGGTTGGAGGGATAGGGTAGGCAGTATTGTTGTGTACTTGTACAGGTAGGGGTTGGAGGGATAGGGTAGGCAGTATTGTTGTGTACTTGTACAGGTAGGGGTTGGAGGGATAGGGTAGGCAGTATTGTTGTGTACTTGTACAGGTAGGGGTTGGAGGGATAGGGTAGGCAGTATTGTTGTGTACTTGTACAGGTAGGGGTTGGAGGGATAGGGTAGGCAGTATTGTTGTGTACTTGTACAGGTAGGGGTTGGAGGGATAGGGTAGGCAGTATTGTTGTGTACTTGTACAGGTAGGGGTTGGAGGGATAGGGTAGGGCAGTATTGTTGTGTACTTGTACAGGTAGGGGTTGGAGGGATAGGGTAGGCAGTATTGTTGTGTACTTGTACAGGTAGGGGTTGGAGGGATAGGGTAGGCAGTATTGTTGTGTACTTGTACAGGTAGGGGTTGGAGTCTAGTGGATAGGGTAGGCAGTATTGTTGTGTACTTGTACAGGTAGGGGTTGTCCTAGGATAGGGTAGGCAGTATTGTTGTGTACTTGTACAGGTAGGGGTTGGAGGGATAGGGTAGGCAGTATTGTTGTGTACTTGTACAGGTAGGGGTTGGAGGGATAGGGTAGGCAGTATTGTTGTGTACTTGTACAGGTAGGGGTTGGAGGGATAGGGTAGGCAGTATTGTTGTGTACTTGTACAGGTAGGGGTTGGAGGGATAGGGTAGGCAGTATTGTTGTGTACTTGTACAGGTAGGGGTTGGAGGGATAGGGTAGGCAGTATTGTTGTGTACTTGTACAGGTAGGGGCTACCAGACCTACCATCTAGTGGTATCTAGTGGTACCAGGATAGGTAGGCAGTATTGTTGTGTACTTGACCTACAGGTAGGGGTTGGAGGGATAGGGTAGGCAGTATTGTTTGTGTGTACTTGTACAGGTAGGGGTTGGAGGGATAGGGTAGGCAGTATTGTTTGTACCAGTACTTGTACAGGTAGGGGTTGGAGGGATAGGGTAGGCAGTATTGTTGTGTACTTGTACAGGTAGTGGGGGTTGGAGGGATAGGGGTAGGCAGTATTGTTGTGTACTTGTACAGGTAGGGGTTGTGAGGGATAGGGTAGGCAGTATTGTTGTGTACTTGTACAGGTAGGGGTTGGAGGGATAGGGTAGGCAGTATTGTTGTGTACTTGTACAGGTAGGGGTTGGAGGGATAGGGTAGGCAGTATTGTTGTGTACTTGTACAGGTAGGGGTTGGAGGGATAGGGTAGGCAGTATTGTTGTGTACCTTGTACAGGTAGGGGTTGGAGGGATAGGGTAGGCAGTATTGTTGTGTACTTGTACAGGTAGGGGTTGGAGGGATAGGGTAGGCAGTATTGTTGTGTACTTGTACAGGTAGGGGTTGGAGGGATAGGGTAGGCAGTATTGTTGTGTACTTGTACAGGTAGGGGTTGGAGGGATAGGGTAGGCAGTATTGTTGTGTACTTGTACAGGTAGGGGTTGGAGGGATAGGGTAGGCAGTATTGTTGTGTACTTGTACAGGTAGGGTTGGAGGGATAGGGTAGGCAGTATTGTTGTGTACTTGTACAGGTAGGGGTTGGAGGGATAGGGTAGGCAGTATTGTTGTGTACTTGTACAGGTAGGGGTTGGAGGGATAGGGTAGGCAGTATTGTTGTGTACTTGTACAG